>NW_007727532.1:833-30128 GCF_000696425.1 Galeopterus variegatus
GCAGTGTTTGCTTTACATCTGGGTGCTCCAGTGTTGGGTTCACACATATTAATGATTGTTATGTCTTCTAACTGGATAGATCCTTTTATGATTATGTTTTGGCCTTCTTTGTCTCTTTTTATGGCTTTTGGTTTAAAGTCTATTTTATCCAATATAAGAATATCTATCGCGGGAAAAAGCAGGCATATTGTAAGGAGTTAGGAATGCAAGAATACGATAAGATCTTAAGAGAAACAAAATCAGAAAATCTCTGATGCAAAGAAGCCCCCAATCTTTACAAGAAAGCAGAAACTTAGAAGGAGATAAGAGGTCACTCTAGAGTAGACTTGCATAGCCAGGAGCACAGCGTCCCAGGCACAAATAGATTATGAGGCAGATATCCCGTAAGCACAGACATCTGACACAAGCAGATTGTCATGTAGGCCTGGTCAAACAAGAAGGGGTGTGGGGCTACAGGTCCCCAACAGATTTCTTGGTCTTTTTTCTACTCAAATCAGCATATGCCACCTATACATGCCATAAGAAAAATAAAAGCAATGAAACAAAAGTCCTTAAAGGAGTTTTCAAATAATTTGAACACTGGCTATTTTTCACATTTAAAATACAGAAATTTAAGAAAATGATTTAAGAACCTATTTTAAAGGTCCACTTATAATAAATATCCATGTTTTATTTGGTTTACATTACATATATTATTTGTAGAATTCAAAGGTTCATAGAATTCGTTGATATTCTAAAAGTAACTAAATGAGAAAACACACTGAAAAGCATCGCAGGTAATCAATTGAACAGATAAAAAGAGTGTATGTGTTTTTTAAACAAAGCTAACTATGGGAGAAATGTTTTTAAGAGCTGGATGGCAGACAGCAGGCTCTCTCCATACATGGAATGTGACTCTTTGACTTTGCCGAGAACTCTACTTGCTTGGGTAATTACAGGGAGATAAATCCAACAGAATAGAATTTATTTTTTTGCCAGGTCTGCGAGCTGAACCCCCATCAGCAAAAGTATATTTCCTGACACTGATGGGATGGGTGAAACAAGTTGTAAAATAGTTATCATATTTTACTTTAATAAACGTGTTCCTGCTTTCTCAAAACAAATGAGATACTTGTGACCATTTGGTAGGCTTATATTGTCCAACATATTTCAAAGCCTCCTTTAAAAACTGGTGGTCTAGGGCCGGCCTGGTGGCGCACTGGAGAGTACGCCGCTTGGGAGCGTGGTGGCGCTCCCGCCGAGGATTCGGATCCCATGTGGAGACATGTTCCCGCTCACTGGTTGAGCGCGGTGCGGGTGCAACACCGAGGGTTGCGATCCCGTTACCGGTCAGTAAAAAAGACAAAAAGGAAAAAAAAAACAAACTGGTGGTCTAAATTTGCTTGTTGACTTTTTTGGGTAAAGTATGTAGTCTTAATTTTGCCATCCATGTTACACTCAGGGACACTTTTTTTCCGGCTCTATATTGAGTCTAGTGAAAAATTAATTCCTGATATGTGACTACTAAACTATTCTAGGTAGTTAAGTTTCTTTCTGTAGATACTGAGCATACTCATCATGGATGCTGACATAGTAGCACAGTGCCCTGCACACAGCAGGTGTTTCATAAATGTGTTTATACAGAGAAGCATATTAGGACTGACATGCTACATTTCAGCCATGAGTCTAAAGTGAGTCTGCCACTTACTATGTGATGGAGTTTGGATGTGTTGTCCCCTCCAAAACTCATGTGGAAATTTGATCCCCATGTGGCAGTGTTGGAAACTGATTGAGTCATGGGGGCGGATCCCTCATGAATGGATTAATGCTGTCCCTGGTGTAGGGGGGATTAATGAGTGAGTTCTCGCTCTATTAGTTCCCGCGAGAACTAATTGCTTAAAAAGACCCTGACACCTTCTCTCTCTCTCTCGCTTCTCTGTCTTGCTTCCTCTTGCCATGTGATCTGCTTGTGCCCGTCGCCTGCTTGCTACTTTTCCACCATGAGTAGAAGCAGCCTGAGGCCCATGCCAGATACAGCTGTCCCAGAATCGTAAGCCAAATAAACCTCTTTTCCTTATAAATTACCCAGTCTCAGGTATTTCTGTTATAGCAGCACAAAATGGACTAAAACACTATGCATTTAACATAGGAGATGGCAAATGATGCCACTTTCTACCTTAGTTATATAGAATTCATTTGGGAAAACTTCAGCAGATTTCCTGCTCGACATCTCTCTCAAACCATGTTAACTTTTTAGAGCAATGGAACCAGTTAATACAACGCTAATGGAGCCGAGGATGTGATATGAATTTGATTCCTGTAACAAGTTGGCAGCCCACAGTGGTAATCTATGCTGTGACCAGAGGCTACACCGTGAATGTTTTTTGCTGCTACTTTCCAGCATTAGATGGCTGAGCACTGGTGACAGTGGGGACAGAGTGAGACAATATGGCTGTATCTGCACAACCCATCAGCACTAGAAGAGAAATGATCACAAAAGTTCAATTCGACACTACCTCTTCAGGGTGCAAGTATGTACCTTGAAGGTCTTGTAGCTCACCAGTTAGGAAGCCTGTAACCGAAGGGTTATTAAGTGGAACACGTAGGTCGCTTCAGGTAATCACTATTAAGAACTGAGGCAAGTATAACGTTCAAATTTGGATCTGTCTAACAAATCTAAAATCTCAGGCTCACCAACTTTTCTTTTGCTAGTTTACCAATTGTTACTGGTATTCCCCACACTTACAGCATGGCAACATGAACATAACCGGTAGCGATGAGCATCGGTAGACTGAAGTGGCACAGGACTATTACGACGGTTCACATTTCAATTTTTTAGAAAGTCTTATTATAGGATAGTTAATTTCAGGGAGTAAGGTTGTGCTCAATTTTTATTTAATGAATAAAGTTGTTTTATACCAATCTTGATCATAATTTCATACTTCATTTTTTCTGTGTGCATCTGGTACAAAAGAAATGATACTTGCCTCTTGGATCACACAGTAGAGATTGTCTGGGGACATTTGTTATTTTAGTAGAAACAACTGGAGTGTGAAATGAGGTACTTTTCATTCCTGGGGGAAAGAAGAGGTACCGTTAAATATGAGAAAATGATATAGTTCTTCTTGCTGGGCTGCCATAATGTCTAGAATTACCGTAGTCAAGGAAGCATTTATTTATGCAAGCTAAGGCAGTAGTTCCAAGGATAAGATGACCTGACGACTTTTTTGAATTCCTTTGCCTACAAACTTCCAGTGGCTCACTACTGCCCTCAGGGACAAGCCTGAATTGCTAACTTCAGGCCCTAACTTCCTTTGCTAGCTCAATCTCCCCTCACCCATCACCCCAAGAATGAACTGTTTTGCACTTTATTCAGTAGGCAAGATTCATATCCCTGTACTGGCCAGCTGCCAAAAAAAAAAAAAGAATATTCAGTAGGCAAAGGGGAACCACTGAGGACTTTTGAGTAGAGGAATTATATATTCAAAGCTGTATTTTCAGAAGATTACATTCACTGCAAAATGTAGGATAGATTAAAAGAAAGAAGGGATTGGAGGCAAATTATTAGGGCAGGGGTGACACATAGGAAAGGAGGGGAAGGTTACCAGGGCATTTAAGGAGTAGATTAGACAGAATGTGGCAACTTTGGGGTGTAGAATATGAGCAGTAAGAAAGAATCAAAGGTGAGTCAGATTTTGTGCCTGAGTATAAATAGGAGGAATGCAGAACAGGTTTTGGGGTGACTGAAAGATGACAAATTTGTTTTTGTGAATATTAGATTTGAGGTGCTCGATGGCCACTCAGGTACAGATGTCCCAGTGTTCTTGGTGCATGTGTACACACACAGATGTGTGTGTTGAATATGCCTGGGAATCTTTTGCAGAGACTAGCAGTGACTTAGCTAACCTCTAGTCCAGCCCCGAAGAGATGGGAAACAGGACGTATTTTTATGCATGGGCAGAAAGGATGGCAATAGATGGTGGGGACCTTTCTGGGCAGAATTCTCTGCACTGAAACTCCCAAGTCAAAGTATGTCAGGACCTAACTCTGCCTATCAGCTTAGGCAGCCACTGCAGGGACTCTAACTTTTCCACACTTTGCAAATTCCAAAGGGCCTATTCACCCAGCAATCACTCAATCACTCAAAAATGTATGATAACAGCATAATGATGAATATTTTTTATCTTCCTGCACCAAAATAAGCACAGATTTTACAATCAGGAAGAAAAGCACAACTTGAAAAACTGTATGACAAAATTATTTAACTGAAAATAACAAAACAATTATGAATATGTTCATTTTCTTACCTCCATCATTTAAAGAATGTGATATTTTAGTTGTTTCTTTATCTTTCTGTGTGGTTGAATATTCAAGATAAAAACAATCATTAGTAATTAATCTTCTTTTTAAAAAAATTTTTTATTGAATCAAAATTGATTATACATATTTTTTGGGTTCATCATTGACATATGTTGATCAAATCAATATTACTAGCACACATACTGTTACAAATCGTAATTATTCTTTATGCCCCTTGTCCAATCCCTCCTCATCCCCGTTCCTCTTCCCCTCCCACCTCTAATCACCCTAGATTTCTTCTCTCCTTCTGAAAGAATAATGGTTACTCTGTTGATTTTCTTGCCAGATACAGCTGTCCCAGAATCGTAAGCCAAATAAACCTCTTTTCTTTATAAACTACCCAGTTCCAGGTATTCTGTGATAATAACACAAAAACAGACTGTATGAGAGGTTTATTTCGCTTACGATTCTGGTACAGCTGCATCTAGCACTGGCCTCAGGCTGCTTCTACACATGGTGGAAAGTGGCAGGCAGCTAGTGGGTACAAGCAGATCACTGTGATCAGGTCCCCCAATACTATCACAAAGCAGATGTCTCTTCCATCACTATGAAATGGGCTCTGTGGAGAGAGACATCCTCCTCCTTTCTTTATCTCTACTGCTGACTCTCCTTGTGTCAACTCACTCCAGTGGCTGGTGGACCATCTGCGTGGTGGTTGTGGCATCTAGTCGCCTTCAATGCAGCCATGGTTATCGGGGTAGCTGTGGTGGGCCACCCACATGGAGGTGATGTTTTTGTTCTGCTCTGTGGTGCTGGCGGTGTGCCTGGTTGTGGGAGGGGAGTGCAGTACCCTTCTCCATTCCTCAGGTCCCTGGGTAGGACCTGAGGCCCTGGCAAGGTGTGCCTGGTTGTGGGAGAGGGGTTGGCCCCCTTCTCCATGCCCCAGGTTCCAGGGCAGGCCCCAAGACATTATCATGGGGTGCCTGGTTGTGGGAGGGTGGTCCAGTCCCCAGCTCCATACCCTGGGTCCCCAGGCAGGCCTTGAGGTGCTGGTGTGGGGTTCCTGGTTGTGGGAGGCAGGTCCGGTCCCCTTCTCCATGCCCTGAGTCCCAGTGTGGGCCCTGAGGCACTGGTGCAATGTGCCTGGTTATGGGAGGGGTGTCTTGTCCCCTTCTCCATGCCCCAGGTCCCAGGGCAGGCCCCGAGGCACTGGCATGGGGTGCCTGGTTGTGGGAGGGGGATCCGGTCCCCTTCTCCATGCCTTGGGTCCCCAGGCAGGCCCCAAGGCACTAGCTTGTGTGCCTGGTTGTGGCAGGGAGGTCTGATCTCTTTCTCCATGCCTTGGGTCCCCAGGCAGGCCCCAAGGCACTAGCTTGTGTGCCTGGTTGTGGCAGGGAGGTCTGATCTCTTTCTCCATGCCTTGGGCCCCTGCGCTGGGCCCTGATGTGCTGGCACAGTGTGCCTGGTTGTAGGAGGGGAGTCCAGTCCTCTTCTCCATGCCCCAGGTCCCCAGGTGGACCCCAAGGCACTAGCTTGTGTGCCTGGTTGTGGGAGGGGGTTCTGGTCCTCTTCTCCAAGCCCTGAGTCCCAGGGCAGACCCAAGGTACTGGTGCAGGGTGCCTGGTTGTGAGAAGGAGGTTTGGTCCCCTTCTCCATACCTTGGGCCCTTGGGCAGGCCCTGATGTGTTGTCCCAGTATGCCTGGTTGTGGGAGGGGGGGTCTGGTCCCCTTCTTCATATCCCAGGTCCCCAGGCGGGCCCCAAGGTGTTGGCAAGGTGTGCCTGGATATGGGAGGGAGGCCCAATCCCTTCATTAGTAATTAAGCTTCTAAAAGACACTTGCCTACTCTAGAGCATTAATACAGTATCCTCCCCCCACGCCATTCTCTACCTATCTCCTAAGCACTGATCTCAACGCTAACAGATATTATCAACCTCTTACTGGGTCTCTCTCACAGGCACCTAAACTTAACTAGTTCAAAATGAAGCTTATTATGTACTCATGGACCCCTACCTTTCCAAACTTGCTCTTCCTCCTGTATTTCCTATTTTGGTTAAAGGCAAGGTAATCCACTCAGTGCGCCATTCCAAAAAGCTCAGAGTTGTTCCATTTATTTCATATAAGGTTAATCCAATCCAATCTAATGCTTAGTGAGCACGCTGCTTGGAACTGAAAAATAATATATAATTTCTGATTTCCAGAAGCTTATCATCCAGTAGAACAGACAGACAATTATGATACAGTTTGAGTTCTGAGATGGAGGTAAGCCTGAGCACTACGGGAACACAGAGAAAAGACATCCCACCTCACGAAAACGTATACACAAAAATTGAACCATCTTCATCATCATCATCATCATCATCATCTCCCTCTCTCTGGATCCACACATCGATTGAGTTATCAAGTCCTGACACAGTCTAAGTATGAAATATCTTGAATCTGTGCCCTCTCATTTACCCTCATTGCCACTGCCCCAGTAGACTCTAAACTATGTTACCTCCAATCTCTTCTCTGTACCATCTATCTCACTTTTGAGCTCTTTTACCTGCCCGTAATCCTGCCGACTGGGCCAATTGCTGAGCTAGGGCTGGGTCTGGACCTCGCAAACTCCAGACTGGGTCACAAACCCTTCACACACCAGGCTGGGTTACCAGAACCCTCACACACAGGTCTATGAGCTAGGTAACTGGCAAAAATGTCCTTGGAGTCATTGCTTCGAGAGCATGGCCACAGAGTGCGGACGCCTGAGGCAGTCAACGCCAGCCAAACATTGGCACCATGCATGCACACTAAATCCACCCACACACAACTTGCTTACAAAGAATGAGCTGCACCACCCCCAACCAGACCTAAGGTGAGGGGGCCTGACTTAATTATTCTATTTTCCCAGCACTCACACACTACAACTGGATTGTCATTCTTAGAATCCAAATCATTCTTATTTCACGTCTGTAGCAGATTGAATTATGTCCCCCCCAAATTCCCTGAAACTTGAATTGTGTCCCCCAAGTTTCATGTATTAGAAACTTAGCTCCCACTGTGACTGTTAAGAGGGTGGGAAATCCTATTACAGTAATTGAAAGGTGGAGCCTTGAAGAGGTGATTGGATTGTAGAGCCATACAGTAGGGTAGTGAATGGATGAAAAACGGTGGTCAGGGGTATGGTTCTGAGGGCTTTTAAAAAAGGGGAGAATCTGTCTGTCTGTCTCTCTGCTCTCTCTGCTTCCACTGTCTTGCAATGTGAGACCCCTGGGTCACTGTTGCCACCACCTGATGGACTTTGGACTTCCCAGGCTCGGAAACTGTAAGCAATAAATTTCATTATCTTCATAAATTACCCAGTTTCAAGTATTTTGTTATAAGTAACAGAAATGGACTAATACAACATCCCTACTCAAAAATAGCTCCCTACTACTGAGAGGATAAATTCATACTTCAGCAAGGTATACAAGGCACTGGCTTCAACTTACCTTTTCAGTCTCCTGCCCTTCCCTGGCTGTGCTGGCTCCTACCCCCATTATTTCACTTACACTTTCACTTGTCTGCAATACTGCCTCCCTACAGCCTCAGTTCTACTCATCTGGAAAATTCCCACTCACATTTCAGAACCTAATTCAATTAAACCCTCCTGTAATAAAGCCTTCTTAGAACTCTCTAGATAGGAATAGTCTCTAAATGTTTTGTGCTCCCACTGCATTTTGTGCAAATCAAAACTCTTCTCCTATTTTATTATAAGGGCTTTTGTTTATTTGTATCTGACCCTTAGAGGGTTATTATTTATGTCTTTTCCATCTTTGTATCCTATGTCACCCACTTTTTTCCTTTTCCCTTCTTTTTAGCTTAAGCACAAGACCTGGCCCACAGCAGGTTCTCAATAAATATTAGCTATCATCATCATCAAATGTTCAAGTTGGTTGCTGCTAAACTTCATGGTACATTTAGCATGAAGCTGACTCAGCCCCTTTTCTGCCAGGGAGAGGGCAAAGACCTGTGTAGGACCCCAGGATCTCTAACCAGTCAGTACCAAGGCAGTGAAGGGGATATCCCATAGAAATAAAAGTTAATAAAGTTAGATAAATTACAATACAAAACACCTGAAATATACAGCTTTCTACCTTTTGTTCTGTTGTGTTACTCTGGACATCCCTAAGAGTTAACATCGTTATTGATCTTTTGACAGGAATCTTGATACTACTTTGAGAATAGTGAACTGATACTAAAAGCAAATGAAAAGGAAATTATATAATTTTAAACAACTTTATTGAAGTATAAGTGAAGTACAATAAACTACACATTTAAAATGTATAATTTGAGGCCGGCCTGTGGCTCACTCGGGAGAGTGCGGTGCTGATAACACCAAGACCACGGGTTCGGATCCCATATAGAGATGGCTGGTTTGCTCACCGGGTGAGCGTGGTGCTGACAACACCAAGTCAAGGGTTAAGATCCCCTTACCGGTCATCTTTAAAAAATAAATAAATAAATAAATAAATAAAAATAAAATGTACAATTTGTTCAGTTTCAACATATGCATAAACCCATGAAACCATCATGACAATCAAGATAGCACATATTCCCATCACACCTAAAAGTTTCCTTGTGCCCCTTGACCTCCAGGCAACCACTGATCCTTCTGTCACTATAAATTAGTTTCCATTTTCTAGAATTTTATATACATGGAATCAACAGGATGTACTTTTCTTTGTCTGGTTTCTTTTATTCAGCCTAATTATTTTAAGATTCATCAATACTGTTGCCTGTATTAATAGTTCATTCTTTTTTCTTACTGAGTAGTATTCCATGTTGTGTATGTACCACAGTTTATACATTTATGCACTGAAGGACATTTTAGGTTGTTCCCAGTTTTTGGCTATTTTGAATAATGCTGCTATGAACAATGGTATATGTATTAGTCCGTTTTATGTTGCTATAACAGAAATACCTGAGACTGGGTAATTTATAAGGAAAAGACGTTTATTTGGCTTATGATTCTGGGACAGCTGCATCTGGCACAGGCCTCAGGCTGCTTCTACTCATGGCAGAAAGCAGCAGGCAGCCAGTGGGTACAAGCAGCTCACATGGCGACAGGAAGCAAGAGAGAGAGAGAGAAGGTTCCAGGGTTTTTTTAAGCAATGAACTCTCGTGGGAACTAATAGAGTGAGAACTCACTCATTAATCCCCTCCTCCCCCAGGGACAGCATTAATCTATTCATGAGGGATCTGCCCCCATGACTCAGTCAGTTTCCAACACTCTCACATTGGAGATCAAATTTCCACATGAGTTTTGGAGGGGACAACACATCCAAACTCCATCAGTATACATGTCTGTTTGTGGACTAATATTTTCACTTCTCTTTGGGCACATGCCTAGGAGAGGAATGGCTGGATCATATGGTAGATGTAAGTTTAAGTTGCCAAGCTGTTTTCCACAGTGGTTGTAACATTTTACATTCCCACCAGCAGTGTAAGAGAGTTCTAGTTGTTCCACGTCCTTGAAATACTTGGTATGATCAGTTACTTAAATTCTAGCCATTTTACTTGGCATGTAATGGTATCTCATTGTGATTTAATTTGCATTTCCCTAATGCCTAATAATGTTAAACAGCTTATCATGTGCTTATTTGCTATCTGTATGTCTTCTTCAGTGAAATGTCTGTTCATGCCTTTTGCCCATTTTTGTGAGGTTGCCACAGTATATGTATTACATATTTTTTCTGTATTTCACATCTTTTTACAGTGAGCATGCTTTCTAGATGTAAGTCTGGAGACCCATATTTTCCTGTACTTGCTTTTGGGGCTTGACAAGTGTGAAATAGCTAGCTATTGTGCAATAGAGCTATTATTTCAAAAATTTGATATTATTTTTCTCATTTTTTATTTCTTTGCCCTAGTCTTCTATAGGCATCTACCTGTCCAAGAATGGAACCAGGGGAGGGGAGATTAGAATTTGTAACAAAAGAATGAACTCCATGATAAACTCCAAGGTAATACTCAGCAGCTGTCATCCAAAAACAGGATGACCCAGCAAGATAATATGCCTTGTGATCCATGCAATTGTCTCCAGAATTTCCCTAAATTTTGTCTTCCTGCGTGGCAACAGCCTGGGGTACTTATCTTCGAAAATCCTCCTGTAGTGTACTGGAAATAGCCTTGCCAGCCATTAAGAGTTATCTGGGGTCAGGAAGAAGGGCGATATGACTCAGGGAATGTTATCAAAGAAAGGTCACTCCTTTAGCAGCTCAGAGATGGTGAAAAAGTTGAAGGGGGGGGGTGGGAGAGAGAGGCTGGGGAGCAAAGAAATCAGATGTGGCTTCACACTCGCCTTCCTCTGGGTCTTGGTTGCTTTAGATAAGAGAAGTTAACATGGAGAGCAAACAAGGGGGACTATTGCTCCGCACTTCACTTAGGACTCTAGAAAGAGATTTCTCAGGCTACTCCCCACCCTTGCGTCACCCGTGCCATGGCCCAGCAACTTGGCAGTACAGTGCGATCAGGCATAGCAAGGCTCTCTCTGAGGTTTTGTTTTTTTTAAGCCACTCTTGGTTCCCATGTGGTGTAGACATGGCCCAGAAAGGGCTGAGAGTCTAGCTGGGGAGCTTGCCAAGGGCAGTCACTGTGGCAGAGGTGGGAGGGCTCTACACTGAGTGTTATAGGGCAGTCAGCTAGAACAAAGGACGGGGGTGTGGGAAAGCCAGAAGAGCCCAGGGAGACCAGAGCATGAGTCACTATATTGGTGGCAGACTTCAACTGTGAATGCCAACAGGCCAAGCACTATCTGAGTGGAGAGAGGGGCATTTTTCTGGAGCACAAAGGAGGCAGAGGACTTTTCATCCAAGCACCCTGACTATTTTCTGCCTCCGGGAGGTCATGGAAGGAAGTGCTTCACAAACTTAAATGTGCATAAGAAACACCTGGGGATCTTGATAAAATGCAGATTCTGATTCAGTAGGTCTGATGTGGGGCCTGAGAATCTGCATTCTAATAAGCTCCCAGGAGATACCCCCAATGCTGCTGACACTTAGAGGAGTAAGAATACATGGCACAACTCTTGCCTCAGGCATCTGGACACCATCTTTAGAAAAGAAGTAGAAAGGTGAGGAGGCTCCCAGAAAGTCTGGGCCATTTTGGGGTCCCCACAAGGGCAGAATCTAGAGGAGTACGTTAAAAAAAATCAGTGACTGGGCCAGAAAGCAAAAGAAAGGAAGACACTTATATATGGCAAATAGTGCTAGCCCAATGTGTGTTAAAGAAGCCTACTCAAGAAGCAGGTTGAAATGTTAAAAGGACAATAGTTGGGCTTTTCTAGAAGGAACAGGGGAACAAGAGTGGACAACATTAGAGTCACACTCCACTGCTGCAGAAAAATATGTGGCAGAATAAAACATTTCTGCTGCCAGTAAAATGACGTTAAGTTGCTTTGGGGCTGAAAAGCCCAAAGCCAAAGGAAGGGCAGGATTTTGAGAAAGAGAGTTGGCAGGTGTCTTGGTTCTCACTATGTCCCTAGGGCCATGGGCTTCAGTAATATCAGCAGCCCTTCATTCAGCAATCTGCAAGGATGGTTCTGCGGGTGGAACAAATGAGATGCGGGTAAAAACTTCCCTAGGAGGCAGAACGGCTGAGCAAGGGGTGGTGGCAGCTAGTGAGGCACAGGCTGAGAAAATGTCTCAGAGTCTTGTTGGGAATGGAGACGTACAGAGACGAGATAGGGAGCAGGGGCTGTGGAAAGTCAGGGCTCTGAACTGTGCTTGGAGAGTTGTCAGCAACTAAATGTGGGCTGCCCTGCTCCTGGGAATGTGCGGGCAGTGAGACCAAGTGACTAGGGAGTCTAATCCAGATGGCAATGGAAGCTGTAGCACTGTTGGTCAGCGTTACTCACAATCCGTCATTTTTTTTTTTTCCTTTTTGTCTTTTTTCGTGTCCGGCAACGGATCGCAACCCTCAGTGTCGTGCCCGTACCGGACCGGGACCGGCAACGGGATCGCATTGCAACCCTCGGTGTTGCCCCCGCACCTCGCTCAGCCAGTGAGCGGGAACCGGTCTGTATGTGGGATCCGAACCCTCTGCGGGAGTGCTGCCGCGCTCTCAAGCGGCGCACTGTAGCAGTGTGCCACCGGGCCGGCCCTCAATCCGTCATTTGATAGAAGAGGACAGAGGATTTATCTGCACGATAAGCAGAAGAGGTCATTACCAAACCTAGTCTTTCCACAAGTTACTAACTTCTAATCATAACATTTCAATTACGTTTTTGTTCTTGGTGTCCTTGGTGTGCTTTCTGGTCAATGGCACTGTTACTCATTTTCTTTATTGTTGGAGAAGAAGCTTAAAGAAACATATGGAAACATTTATTTTTAATAGTGAAAATGACAAAATTATCCCAGATTGATTCTATTTATCCTTTCATGCCCGGTAAGAGGAGAGTCACAGGCTAATCTATGTCTGGGATCGTGGGGAGAAATTGCAGAGGATAGGCAATGGTTCTCAATGGGAGGTGATTTTGTACTCCAGGGGATATTTGGAAATGTCTGGAGACATTTTTGATTGTCACAAATGGGGGGAGGGGTGTTTCTGGCATGAGTAGAGGCCAGGGATGATGTTAAACATCCTACCATGCACAGGATGGCCCTCCAGAACAAAGGATTTATGTGGCCCTAAATGTCAATAGTGACAAGGTTGAGAGACCTAGGAGAGAGAGTTCTGATGGAGAGAAAGGACAATTACTTTTATGATATTATCTTGTCTAAATAAAGCTACATTTTAGCTCTAACTAGACAGAATTGTCTTCTCGGTGAGGGAAAAAACTACATCCTGCTCAATGAAAACATGGCTTTTTCTCTGTGTGGCATGCAGACCAGCATAATGACTGTGCTGGAGAGCCTCCAGGCCAGTGACAATGACAATTCTTGGTTGTGCCTCACAGCTCGGCAGAAACAACCATATTACATAAACGCCACCTCGGAAAAAGGTGATTACAGCTCCTGTGTCTAACTAATTTTAGACAGACAGAAGAATTCCAAACTGCATGTGTGCTAATTGGGTTTTCATTAGTTACACGATGTGTGTCCCTTGGTATCTGCGTGGTGGACGCCAGACAGCCTTGTTATACTGGTATGAGTCAGTTTCATACGTGAAACAGACATCCTTGGTCTTTCATCACCTCTGTAATATTGTGAACTTATATTCATTTATATTTACTTTTTCAGGAAGTATAAAAAGATTTGAGGTGGCTTCAGTATAAGATGCCTCCCTGAAACTTCCTTTCTACTAGAAATGAACAGTTGAAGCCCAAGGGAGCGCTGTCGCACCTAAAGTGACCTTTTATTGCAGAGGCAAAATGTTACTTCATTTTCTTACTAGCTCCTCCTTCTCCAACCCCTTTGTCTCTCACTCTCACATCGTCTCTTCTTTTCTATTTACTCTTTCCTACAGACTCAGCACTTTAAACTTTCTTTCGACCCCTTTCCTTCCTTTCTATCTTGCCCCTCTTCCTTCTTTCTTTTCTTCCTTCCTTTATGTCTTTTCTCACTCCATTCTCACACCATTTCTCTCTCCCTGCCTATATTTCTCTATTCTTACCCTCCCTCCCTCCCTTCCTCCTTTCCTTCCTTCCATTCTACTTTTACACTTCTTCTCATGCCTCCTCTTTTTAAACCTATTTCTTTCCTTCCCTCTCTCTTTTTGCTACTCTTTTTATTAACTTCATACTGTCTTTTCTTTCTTTCTTTCTTTTCTTGCTGGCTTCTGCCTTTGAATATCTGTTCTATCTTTGTATCTATGTATGCACCTATAGATGTATCTATGTACCTACCTATCCATCCATCCACCCATCCATCCACCCATCCATCCATCCACCCATCCATCCACCCATCCATCCATCCATCCACCCATCCATCCATCCACCCATCCATCCATCCACCCATCCATCCATCCACCCATCCATCCATCCACCCATCCATCCATCCACCCATCCATCCATCCACCCATCCATCCATCCACCCATCCATCCATCCACCCATCCATCCATCCACCCATCCATCCATCCACCCATCCATCCATCCACCCATCCATCCATCCACCCATCCATCCATCCACCCATCCATCCATCCACCCATCCATCCATCCACCCATCCATCCATCCATCCATCCATCCATCCATCCATCCATCCACCCACCACCCATCCACCCACCCATCCACCCACCCATCCATCCATCCATCCACCCACCTGTCTTGTCTGCCTCCCTGCCTTGTGCCTGACATAATTCTTGTCCACCTGGCTGTCATCCATTAATCTATCTTTATTTTACTCTTTCAACTGGCTTCTTTTTAGATCTCTCCCCTGTCGTCTAATTCCTCCCTTTCTTCTTTCCCCCTCTCCTCTTTCCTGTACTTTTTAAACTCTTCTCTGTGTTTTCTGGTTTTATTTCTTTCACCAACTCTATCGCTGCATTTTTCCTTTTCTCTGCCCGCATGCCTGCCTTCACTCCTTCCTCCTTCTGTCCTTCAAAGCCCTCGAACTCTCTCCCTCCAGTCTTCCTTCCTTCATTTCTTCTTCCTTCCCCCTTTTTTCTTCCCTCCTCCCTTCTTACCTTCTGTCCTCCTCGCCTCATTCATTCTTTCCATTCTTCTTTTATTCCCTAACTGGATCCTCTTTTAAAACTTTTTTCTTTTCTTGCTCCCTCTTCCTTTCTAACCATCTTTTTTACGCATTCTTTTCTACCGGCTTCTGCCTTCTAAGTTAGTTTGTTCGCTCTATTTATGTATCTACCTGTCTATCTACTTACCTACCCACCTACCCACTATCTACCTACCTATCTAGCTATCTACTCAGCTATCAATGATTTGCCTTTCTGTCTTTATGTTTGTTTCATTTTCCTGACTCCAACTTTAAAGTCAGTTCCCTGTCACTGGGCGCCTCCCTCTCACTGTCATATTCTTTCTTCCTTTGACTCTCTTCTCCGCTGACTCAGCCTTTATGAACTTTTCTCTTTCTTCAGTTCTTTCCCTCCTTTCTTTCCCTCCCTTCCTTCATTCCTTCTTCTCTCCCTCCCTCTTTCTGTCTTTCACCCTCATTTTCTTTTATTCTGTCTTTTTTGCACTATATTTTCTTTATTGGCTCCTCCTTTTAGAACTTATTTTCTATTTCTCTCTTGCTTTTATTATTTTTTGAAGTGGCATTTCATTTCTTATTGACTTTTCATTGTTAAACATCTTTCTCTCTTCTCCTTTCCTCCCCCCCAACACTCACCATCGTTTGTGTACTTGTTTCTTACTCCTTTTTTTAACCTCTCTCTCAAATTTATTATCTCCTTTTAAAACTTTCTGTTGTCTCTTTCTGTTTTCTGTGTGTCTCTCTCTCTTTCTCTTTTTATCTTTTTCACACTTTTTTTAGTGACTCTTTCCTGTTTGTGAAACATTTTTCCATTCCGTGTGTGACTTTTTCTTTCTTTCTCATTCTCATATTTTCTCCTTTATTTTACTTTTTCTTACTAATTAGTCTTTTAAAAACATCTCTTTATTTCTTCTTTTCTCACTCCTTCCTACCTTCATTCTTCTTTTCTTTCCTTCCTTTCTCTATGTCTTTTTCTTGCTATTTCTCCTCTATGCCTATCTGCACGCATGCTCCCCTGCCTCCCTCCCTTTCCTGCTTCTGCCTTCTCCTCCCCCTCTGTCCTTTCTTCCTTCCTATCCTATCCCATAGTCCCTCTTCCTTTTACTCTGTGTTTATTGGAGGCTCTTTAAATAGGTATGGAGGTTCCTCAAACAATTGCAGATAGATCTACCATATGACCCAGCTATCCCACTGCTGGGAATATACCCAGAGGAGTGGAAATCATCAAGTCGAAGGTATACCTTTTCCCCAATCTTCATCGCAGCACTCTTTACAATAGCCAAGACTTGGAACCAGCCCAAATGTCCATCATCGGATGAATGGATATGGAAAATGTGGTATATCTACACAGTGGAATACTACTCAGCTATGAAAACGAACGAAACACTGCCATTTGCAACAACATGGATGGACCTAGAGAGAATTATATTAAGTGAAACAAGTCAGGCACAGAAAGAGAAATACCACATGTTCTCACTTATTGGTGGGAGCTAAAAATAAATAAATAAATACACACACAAACAAATAAAGTGTAGTGGGGAAGAAGGCAGAATAACCACAAAAATTCTTTGAACTTGTTAAGACAAGTGAACAGATATGATGTGGCAGGGGAGGGGAGAGACGGAGGGCTAAAGGAATGGGTAAAGGATCACGAAAATCAACTACAATGTATATTGAGAAGTTAAAATAAAAAAATTAACAATAAATAAATAAATAAATAAAAGAACATGAACAATAAACAAACAAACAAAAAACCCCTTCATTTCTTCTCTTTTCCTTTCTACCTCTCTGTCTTCTATTGCTGACTTTTTTCCTGGGTAATCATTTTCAAAATCAGTTCTTCCTCCTTCCCTCCCTCCCTTCCTTTCAATTTATACCAACCTGCGTACTAGGTATGAAGGTACCTATCATCCATTCATCTATGTATCGTATTTTCCTGCAATATTCCAACTGACTTTAGATCTTGCTTTGCCTGCTGCCTACAATTGTATTTAATTTTCTTTCTAGCTCCTCCCTTTCAACTTGTCTCTGTGTCTCACTCACACTCTCACTTTTTAGTCTTTCTTATAGACTCATCACTTTAAACTTCTTTCCTTCTATCCCTTCCTGCCTTTCTTCCTGCCCTTCATTCCTTCTTTTCTTCTCCTTTATTACCCTTCTTGTGTCTCTTCTCACTCCATTTCATTCACTCTCTCTCTGTTCTTACCTTGCCCACATGCCTTCCTTCCTCCCTCCTGCCCCCTTCATCTTTCCTTACAACCCTACCTCTTCTTCCCCCTTCCTTCCTTTCTCCCTGTTCTTCTTTTGTTTCTCCATCCATACTCTCTGTCCTCCCTCCCTCCTATTTTTCTTCATTCATTTCTGCTTCCCTACCTCCTGCCCTCCTTCCACCTTTATCCTCCCTTTTCCCTCTTACCTTCTTTCCTCTATCCCTCATTTCTTCCATCTTCCCATTCTTTCATGCTCTTTCTCCTAGTTCCTCTTTTAAAACAGCCCCTCCCTTTCTCTTGTTATATCTTTTTCATACGTATCTGTTGGCTATTTGTATGTCTTCCTTTGAAAAATGTCTATTCAGCTCCTTTGCCCATTTTTAAATTGGGTCATTTATTTTTTTTACTGTATAATTGCTTGAGTTCTATGTATATTCTGGATATTAGTCCCTTGTCGGATGTATAGTTGGCAAAAATTTTCTCCCACTCTGTAGGTTGTCTTTTCACTTTGTTGATTGTTTCCTTTGCTGTGTAGAAGGTTTTTAGTTTGATATAATCCCATTTGTTTATTTTTTCTTTTGTTGCTTGTGCTTTTGGGCTCATGTTCATAAAGCCTGTGCCCTGATCTAACTGCTGAAGTGTTTCACCTATATTTTCCCTTAGTAATTTTACAGTGTCGGGTCTTATACCTTGGTCTTTAATCCACTTTGAGTTGATTTTAGTGTATGGTGAGAAATGCATATTTAGTTTCATTCTTCTGCATATGGATATCCAGTTTTCCCAGCACCACTTGTTGAAGAGGCAATCTTTTCCCCAGCATAGATTTTTGTTGCCTCTGTCTAATATCAGGTGGCTGTAAGCCTGAGGAGTGATTTCTGGGTTCTCTATTCTACTCCACTGGTCTGAATGTCTATTTTTATACCAGTACCATGCTGTTTTGGTTACAACAGCTCTGTAGTATAATTTGAAGTCAGGCAGAGTTATTCCTCTGGCTTTGTTTTTTTTGCTCAGTATTGCTTTGGCTATTAGGGGTCTTTTATTTTTCCATATAAAAAGTAAACCCATTTACAATTGTCACCAGAAAAATACGATACCTAGGAATCAATTTAACCAGGGAGGTGAAAGACCTCTACAGTGAGAATTACAAACCACTTCTGAAAGAAATTAAAGAAGACACAAAAAGATGGAAAGATATTCCATGCTCTTGGATTGGAAGAATTAACATTGTGAAAATGTCTATACTACCCAAGGCGATCTACAGATTCAATGCAATCCCCATCAAAATACCAAGGACATTCTTCACAGAAATGGAAAAAACAATATTACCTGCTTTTCTTTTCAAATTTCTCCACCACTCTCACATTTTATTCTTCTTTATTTTACTAGATTTCCTACTTAGTAGTCTGTTTTAAACCTCACTTCCTTTCTTTTGTTCAATCTTTCTCCCTTTGTTTTTATTCTTTCTGTATGTCTCTTTCTTGATCCCTTTATTTCCTTGCCTTTCATGCCTGGTCTCCTTCCTTCTTGCCCCTCTCTCCTTCTTTCCTTTTCCCCCTCTCCTCTTTACCTTGTCTTTCTTCATCCCTACTTTCCTTCATTTTATCTTCCATTAATTCTTTCTATTCTTTTGCTCTTTTTAGTGGCTCCTTTTAAAAAACTTTTTGCTTTCCTTCCATTTCTTTTTCTTTCTCTTTTCCCTCTCTGTTTTGTACAGCCTTTACAGAAGTCTACTGGCATCTGCCTTTTAATTTCTTTCTTTCCTTCCTTCCTTCCTTCCTCCCTGCCATCCATCAATCATATATCTATGGGCTGACAAGTTAGCCTACTTGGTAGAGTGTGGTGCTGTTAACATCAAGGTCAGGGGTTTGGATTCCTGTATGAGCCAGCTGCCAAAGGAAAAAAAATCATATACCTACCTTCCTATGTCTGCACCTACATACGTAGTTATCAATCACCTATCTTTCCATGTTTTTATTTTTTTAATATATATGTTGGTAGGTGGATAGGTAGGTATATTTTTCTATATTTTCAATGTTTTTTTCCTATGCTTATGTTATTTTACTGTTTTTACTGGCTTCAACTTTTAAAATCTCTCCCCCACCACACATAAGTGTACCTGCTTTTCTTACCATCTTTTCACCCTCACATTCTCTCCTTTAATTCTTTTTTCTACCTCTTTAAGCTTCTTTCCTATCTCCTTCTTGCCGTTCTTGTAATTTTAAAATAGCTTCTCTTTTATAAAATTTTTCTTTCCTTCTCTCTGTCTTCTGCAAGTTTTTTTCGTACTGCCATTTTTACTGGCTTCTATTTTTAAAGTTATCTATCGGTCCATATTTATTCTACTGTATTTTAAACTAACTTCTTTTTAGATGTCTCTTTTTTGTCCTCCACAATTGTATTTAATTTTCTTACTATGTAGTTACACCTTTTAAAACTTGTCTCTCACTTTCACATTCTTTTTAATTTTACCCTTTTTCCTACAAACTGATCCTTTTCAATTCTTGCCATTAGTCCCTTCCTTCATTTATTCCCATTCTCTATGTTTTTCTTGATCCGTCTTTAATTCTTTCTTCCTCTTTTCTTTATCTGCCTGTCTTCCATCCTTCCTCTCCTCCCTTCTTCCTTTCTTCCCCTATCCTTCCTTCTACCCTCCCTTCACCCCTTCCTCCCTCCTCCCCACCCTTCTTCCTTCCTTCCTGCCTGCCTTCCATTCTTCCTCTGTCTTTTCTCTGGTTTTTCTTATTAAACATTTTTTTTTCCTTCTCTCTCCTTTAATTCTTTTTTTGTACTGTATTACTGGCTTTTAAAAGCCCATTCTATCTGTCTCTGCCTATGTATCCTCTTTACCTTACTGGACTTTATACTGACTTTTACATTTTTAATCCCCCCCCCCCATATCGTACTTGATTTTCTTACTTGTTTCTGTTTAAGCTTTTTTTCTTTTTAGCATCACTCTTTTTCTTTTTGTACTATTTTTTACTGGCTTTTCCTCTTTAGAGTCTTATCTAGCTATCCATCTACCCACCTATGTATCTACTTATGTAACTAGGTATCAATCATCTCTATTTCTACTTAACTCTTTTTTTAGTGACTTTTCAATATGCCCCCTCCCCCCATTGTACTTGATTTTCTTACTGGATCCTCCTTTTCAGTCATCTCTCTCTTTCCCTTTGTCTCCTTCATTTTACTCTTTTCTTACTGTCCCATCCCTTTTAAAATTTTCTGTTTTGTTTTCTTTCTCTCTCTACCCCCACCCTTTCTTTCTTGCTTTGTTCCTTTTGTCTATGTCTTTTAGTGGCTGTCTCTGTTCTTTGCCTGCCTTCCTTTCTTCCTTCCCTTCTCTTTCTAGCCACTCTTCGTTGCTTCCTCCATCGCATCACCCTCCTTTCCTTCCTGCCTTCCTCCCTGTTCCCTTTCTCCTCCTTTCCTTCCTACCTTGGTGTTATCAGCAGCGCGCTCCAATCAAGTGAGCCAACCAGCCAGCCCTACTCACTTTTTATCGGCTCCTTTTCTTAAATATTTTAAATTTCCTTCTCACTCTTTCTCTCTTTTCTGCTATCTTGTTTTGTATTGTCTTTTATTTCTGGCTTATTCTTTTTAAAGTCAGATCTACCTAACTGTCTGTCTAATCTACCATGTTTCAGTCTTTTTTTAAAAACTGAAGTTTCCATTTTAAATGCCCCCCCCCCCTTTTGTACTTGAATTTCTTACTGGCTCTTCCTTTTCAAACCTCTCTCTTACACAATCACATTCCTTCTTTTTTATTTTACTTTTTCCCATGAACTCGTCTTTTTAAAATTTCTCTTTCTTGCTTCCTTTTTCTTTCTGCCTTGCCTTTGTCAGGCTATCTTTCTTCCTTTTCCTTGTTTATCCTCTTTGTCTATGACTTTTACTCCCTTTCTTTCACTCTGGTTTTTTCCCCCAATTTTCTTTGTCTTCCTTCCTTCCTTTCTTTCCTCCTTTCCTTCTCTCTCTTTAGTTTCCCTTTCTCACTTCCTCTATCCCTCTCCTTCCCTGCCTTCCACCCCTCCCTCCCTCCTTCAGCACCTTCCCTCCCTCCCTCTTTCCCTGTTTTTACTCACTTTTTATGGGCTCCTCTTTTTAAAGTTTTTAAAATTACTAGAATCTCCTTTTTAAATCCTGCCCACCCTCCCCTGCCCACAAATGTACTGGAATTTCTGATCAGTTGCTCCTTTTCAAGGCCCTCTCAGGCTCAGTCGCATTCCCTCTTCTTTTTTTATTTTACTCTTTTCCTACTGGCTCATCCTTCTTAACCCTCCTTCCTTCCCTCCCCCTCCCTTCCTTCTCTTTCCCAATATCACTTTCTCCCTCTCTTTTTCTTTCTTTGCTTGCTTGTCTTTTCCCTCCCTTCCTTCCTCCCTCCCTTCCTCCCCTACTTCTTCCTTCTTTTATTCTTTTTTTACAGGCTTCTCTTTCAAAACTTTTCTTTCCTTTTCTCTTTCTTTCGCTCTTCCCTTTTTTGTCCTGTCTTTTTACTGGCTTATCTCTTTTATCTTCATCTTACCTACCTACTTTCTCTTTCTCTGTGTCTCTTTATCTCTCTCTCTCTTCCCCACTTTTGTGTCCTTTATCCCATGGTTTCCTTCTTTATTTTCCTGTACTGCCTTTTTACTGGCTCTTCCTTTTTTTTTTTCCTTTTTGTCTTTTTTCATGTCCGGCAATGGATCGCAACCCTCAGTGTCGTGCCCGTACCGGACCAGGACCAGCAACGGGACCGCAACCCTCGGTGTCACGCCCGCACCTCGCTCAGCCAGTAAGCGGGAACCGGTCTGTATGTGGGATCCGAACCCTCGGCGGGAGCGCCACCGCACTCCCAAGCGGCGCACTGCTGCGCCACCCGGCCGGCCCCGTGGCTCTTCCTTTTTTGAAAGTCTGTTTATATTTTCTATCTATCATTTCACGTTACTATCTTCTTTCTTATTGTACTATTCTTACTGATTTCTCATTTTCTTTCCTTTTTCTTTGTTTCTATTTCCTCTCTATCTTTTTCTTTTTTCCTTTCTTTTTTGGTTTTAGTTCTATATTTTCTTGCATTGCCTTTCTTACTCTTTCTTTTTATCACTGTCTTTTTCTCCTCCTTTCCCCTTCCTACTGTGCCTTCTTCTTCACTGTACTGCCTTTTCTTACTGGCTTCTCCTTTCTTGTTGTTATTTTGTTTTGTTTTTCGGTGCCTGGCCTGTCCAGGGATTGAACTCTGTATCTTGGTGCTACCAGCCCCATTCTCTAACCAACTGAGCTCACCAGCTGGCCTGGCTTCTCCTTTTTAAAGCCTATTCTATCTACCTCTGTATCTTTAAGTGTTTTGTTTTACTGACTTCTCATTTTTAATCTCTGTCACCCCCTTCCCAATTGTACTTTTCTAACTGGCTACCTCTTTTTTGAATTATTTTCTTTCTCTCTCTCATATTCCCTTTCTTTTACTTTTGCCTTCCCGACTTATTGTTCTTAAACTTCTTTCTTTTCTATCTCCGTCTGCCCCCTCCCCCCTCTTTTTGTTCTCGTATTTTCATCTATATGATTTTTCTTGCTCCCTTTCCTTTTCTCCTTTGCCTGCCTGCCTTTCTTCCTCCTCCCCCTCCATCTCTTTCTATCTCTTATTTGTTTCTTTGTTTTTGTCTTCCCCCCACTCTCTCACCCAGAGTATGTGCATATGCTTTCCTATGGGCTTCTTCTTTATTTCTTTTTCTCTCTATTCTCTCTCCCACTCCATCTCTCCATTTCGTTCTTTCTTCCTTTTTGTACCATATTTTCTTATTGCCTCCTCCTTTCAACTTTTTCTCTATTTCTTGCTTTGTATATTTTAAAACTTTCTTCAGTTTCTTTCCTGCCTCCTATCATTTTGTAATTTTTTTTCTTCCTGGCTCCTCCTTTTAAACTTCTTTCTCTCTTGACTTACTTTTTCTCTATATATTTCTCTGTCTTTTTTGCTGTCTTTCTTATCTGTTTTTGTGTGTGCTGTCTCCTCTTACTAGCTCCTTTTCAAACCTGCAGTACAGGCAGTTTTGATTACTGAGCCACTTTATAACATCAATTAATCTAGTGTAATATACAATTTATCTATATACACACACACGTGTGTGTGTGTGTGTGTGTGTGTACACTCTTTACAAGTGCAGCTGTAACTGAGAAGTGTCTTGCAGAGTGCTCGGCACAGGTAGTTTGAGCTCTTGGGACTTACTTTTGCAAGGGTCTTGTAACCTCATTGTATAAGCAGAGGGGGTTTTATAAAGACACCAATGTTTATTATATAGACACGTATATTCTACTTAGCTATTTTGTCTTTTATTGCCTCTCACCTTCTGTTTCATCTTGTCCTTTGTTTTCACGGGTATTTCCCTCTGGCTCTTCTCTTTTAAGGTTATTTCTTTGCATTTTTTCTAAATGATAAGCGATTTTTCTCTCTAGAAGTACTTTTTTCTAAAATATTGAAAAATATACTTAACAATTTTAATATCAACTTGCCACTGGAAATGCAAAACATATTTCAAATGTGATGGTATATTTGAAGTGAGCCTTCATTTCTGTCTTGAGATTTCTAAAGTCACAATGAGTACAAAGCTAGGAAGGTAGTAAGGGGTAAGTTTCCTTTTGGGGTCCAGAATAAAGAAGAATATATTTTAATAACTAGATCCAATTTAACTCACTGTCCACTTTCTAGAGACTGATTTCATTTCAGACCAGCTCTTAAAAGTACAGGTTGAGGCCAGACTGAGTCTCTCAATCAATAGCTATCCTCGTGAGTTTATGCCATTTCTGAAAATTCACACTTTAAAGTATAAAAAATGGCAAAAGCGTTTCCTCAAACAGCCCAAGTCATTGGTAAAATGACCTTCCGGTCAATTTCTTCTCTGATTTTCCAACATTGTTCTTCAACTCTTGCTTCTCTTTTTACTTCTTCTCCAATCTTTGTCAGAAGTAACACTTCTTTTGTTTTCCATTCCTAAGGAGCACAGTGTTACAGCAGTCAGCATGGGTTCTCTTTCATAATAGTTTCTATGGTATTTTGTCTATCTACCACCTATAAGCAAATTAGATCAAATCGACAGCCTAACAGAAATCAGGTCAACCATAATGAAAATCCTGCAATGGCTTTATTTTTTTTTCTCTTTCTCTTTTTTTTGGGGGGAGGGGGGAGGTTCTCTGTTGCATTGGCTTTAGAATGGGCTTATTTTACTGCCTTTTATTGGGAATGTATTGGTTGATGTAATAAAATGGCAAAAGCATAGAAATTGTTTTGCTATTCGAAGCTTAATTCAAGCAGAAGCCTGGCTCCAAAAATGGATCTAAAGGATGAGGGCAAAAGGGTTTTCTGTTCTGTACTCAGGGGGTGTACGATATGTAATCTGCTGCTCTTAGATGTATTTTGACAGAGAAACTAAACAAATAATAGCCTTGTCTGAATTTGGGGAAGTGAGAAGGCAGGCATGGTTATTTTCCACTTCAGCTCAATTCTAAACCCTTAAAGAGCAGATGAGGAGGGCTGGCCCAGTGGCGCACTCGGTAGAGTGCGCCGCTTGGGAGTGTGGTGGCGCTCCCGCCGAGGGTTCGGATCCCATATAGAGACCGGTCCGCTCACTGGTTGAGCGCGGTGCGGGCGCGAAACCGAGGGTTGTGATCCCATTGCCGGTTGCGGTACCGGTCACGAAAAAAGACAAAAAGGAAAAAAAAAAAAAAAGAGCAGATGAGGAGGGCTGGCCCAGTGGCGCACTCGGTAGAGTGCGCCGCTTGGGAGTGTGGTGGCGCTCCCGCCGAGGGTTCGGATCCCATATAGAGACCGGTCCGCTCACTGGTTGAGCGCGGTGCGGGCGCGAAACCGAGGGTTGTGATCCCATTGCCGGTTGCGGTACCGGTCACGAAAAAAGACAAAAAGGAAAAAAAAAAAAAAAGAGCAGATGAGGAGTGAGTGTAATGTAATGCATATATAATTTGTGCTATCAGTCTCACTGTTGTAAGTAAAAGCTTATATATTATAAGAGTGATAAAAGATTAATAGGGGGTTATTTTTTAGGTGTAAAATAACTTCAGGTAATATGGTAAGACTGCTAAAAATGTTCACAAATAAAGCACCCATACAATATTTCCCCCTAATATTTAAAATCTGGCATTTCTCACCTCTTTGATTTCTCTACAGAGATTAAGTTTTCTTCTTATGTGGTCTTGGTGTCATCTTTCTTCTTCCTTCAGCCGTAGTATGCTCCATTTTTCTGCTGTGTGTTCAACGTTGTCTAATTCCCTATTAATCATTTCTAAATATCTAAGTAAAAGTGCAAATATAAGTGAAGGTAAATTGGGTGTTTCCCTCATGATGACATTATCTGCTTTGCTGTTCTCAAACCACCTGCTTGGTTGTTTTTTATTTCTTGAACTACAGGAAATTGAGAGTTATTCAGGGACCCTTCCAGCTAGCCTGACCCAGCAACTCACCATATTGTATTCGCTTACCAGTCTCTGTTATACAAACTCTGTTATTGTGGCTGGGACAATGGCAAAATGTGGAACAGTGATTAAAGGCATTTTTCACAGAAACTATTCATCAGTAGATTGGGGAACAAGAGTTTCCAAAGATGGCTGAAATCAACTGAAGAGCTGACTTCAAAAAACCAGCAGATTTGAATTTCCTTTAAAAATAAGTAGGTACTGGCCTCCCTGTAATTCCCAAGTGCTGGAATGGCTTCTCATCTATAGAGAGGTGTGCAGACTCAGTCTGGAACTCTGGTGGATCGGTATGTACTCCAGCATATCATGCGATGAGTCCATGGGATTGTAACTGAATGGAAACATTGAATGTGTGGGGGTAATACCTGAATGAATGCACATGGTTGGGGAACGACACATGCTTACATTTGCATCAGATAAAGTTATAGCAACTCTCCTGTTTTGACCTTACAGTAATTTCCTTAAACTCCAGTTTGAAACACGTGCCAAAGACACCTTCTCTCTCCCTCTGCTACTATGGACTTGGGTTTCCCAAGATCAGGGATTTGTATTTTGGATTTCTTCTTCAAATATCAGTTTGGCTTACCTCTTGGGCTCCTAGTGGCTCCCATTTCTCAGGTAGAAACTCTCCTCACTAGCCTTGGTATCAAGGTTCCCAATCCCTGTACCTTCCTTTCTCTCCATGTTGGCGATTATATGGGGGGTTAAATAGTGTCTAGTACTTTTATTCATCCTGTTATTAATTCTTCTACTATTTTTACAACCTTTTGGGATCCACAATATGTCCATGAAATATGCATTAACTTTGATCATACCTTTGTCTTATAAACAGCTCTTGGTCCAGAGCTGTTTGCATACCTTCCTGTATTAGCCATTCTTGGAATTGGGCAGCATCATAACTTTCATAGGCTCTCTTGATTTCATACAATTTACTTAGTTGTTTTTCAATAATTTTCTGAAAGAAAAAAAAAAGAATTAAAGTTTTTAAATTTGCCAGAAATAAACCTGTCCTTTGATATGTCTTCCTATGTCTCAGGCTTAGTAAACATTCTGTTCTTTGCAAATGGCTAATTCTGTTAGCCTGCATTTAAGTCTAGTATGGCTCCATTCCAGAGAAATAAAAATTTTTCTCTGTAAATGAAAGGCAAATGTTTCATTTTATCTTTTATAGATCTCTTGTAAAGATCTTATTTGAACTTAATACTTCTAGGTCAGAATATTGTAAGAAAATATTCTGTGTAGGACCAAACCTTACATAAACATTTCCTACAGGTTCCAAATAAAACAAATTTAAGTATCTAACTTACTTGTTCTCTCATATAGTTTCTTTCAAAGTCTAATTTTAAACTGGTCAGATAATACCTGTACTTATTTAAGTCCTTCAAGGAACATATGACCTACAAAAACAGAAACCAAAAATATATGTACAAAGTTGTAACAATCATAACACTTTCCAGAGAGGAGAGTAATAAGAACGTTCATTTTAAGAACAATTTTGGGATCAAGTCTAATGACAACACATTTTGGTAACAATTTTGAAGGCAGTATTTCTTTATACAGTGGCTGTATCACCAGAAATTTCTATCCAAATAATATTATTTCATTAACATGGTTCATATCATAACCAGGAATTTACTGTTCCCAATCAATTTGTTATTATAACACCAATGTAAAATAATGATGTTTAACCCCCCAAAGAATTTATTCTATGCTGCTAGGTTCCCATTTTGTCTAATTTTCTCAGAGGACATAGAAAATATTCCTTGACAGGTATAAAATGCCAATATTACTTTTAGAGCCAGGGGAACAGCACTGCAATAAATCTGGGAGAAAAGAAATATATAAATAAATAAATGCGTGTGTGTGTTTACATACTCAAATCATTCGGTAATTATCTTTTGCTGTTATTATAGTAAAAAGGTCAAGTAGGAACAAGTAGTTTGATTTAGGAAAAACAGCCTCCTGACTTCTCTTGACCCAAATACTGAGTAATTCATTGACTTTTTTTTTATTAGGTATCTTTTGTTGCTCAACTAAAAGTTGACACGGGCTCCCAGTGAGGTACAGAAGCAAGCATCTATTAAGTCCCTAAGTTTTTTGCTGGTTAACAGGAAGTAGGCTTCAATTCACTTTATTATTGCTGGTGATGTAGCCGCCTTTCTTTAATCTCCTCAGGATATCTTTTCACTTATAGTATGTTTTTAAATGTGGATCATGTAGACTTTCATAGCTGGTTTCCAAAAGTTGGCAGTAAGGATCAGTCAGGTTAAAATCACAGGAAGGTTGATAAAGCTGCAAACAGATTCAAAAGTACTGCAAATGTAAAATGAAGTCACACTTTTAAGCATTAATTTGTTGAAATGATTAGGATGCTCATTGAAAATAAAACATGCAAGCAGGGGGCCGGCCCGTGGCTCACTCGGGAGAGTGCGGTGCTGATAACACCAAGGCCCCGGGTTCGGATCCCATATAGGGATGACCGGTTCGCTCACTGGCTGAGCATGGTGCTGACAACACCAAGCCAAGGGTTGCTCATTGAAAATAAAACATGCAAGCAGGGGGCCGGCCCGTGGCTCACTCGGGAGAGTGCGGTGCTGATAACACCAAGGCCCCGGGTTCGGATCCCATATATGGATGGCCGGTTTGCTCACTGGCTGAGCGTGGTGCTCACAACACGAAGTCAAGGGTTAAGATCCCCTTACCGGTCATCTTTAAAAAAAAACAAAACAAACAAACAAACAAAAAAAAAACATGCAAGCAGAATCTGAAGTGAGGAAACACAGACAATGGACTGATTTCGGTAATCCTAACTGCATTTCTCTTCTGGACTTATAGGCTGGAGGTGGCTTGTGGATCCCAATTTGTGAACCCTGAGTTCAGCCTGCCTGTAGCCTAACCTCAGTCCAATTCCTGAACACAGAGGTCGGGACTGACATTCAGAAGGGAGAGAAGAATGCATGCCAGGTCTTGGGAGCCAGATGGACAAAAGCCCAGAAGTAGGAATCCGCGTGGTATGTGTGTGTGGGCAGAAAAGACCCTGACCTGTTGGAGTTTAGGTTCTGGGTTAGAGAGGAAGCTGGATGGGCGGCTAAGGCACATCAATATTAAAGTGAGGTTCAGGGACTTAAACATTTAAACTCATTTAATGCCACTTAGTGTGTGAATCTGAAGTTGACACAAAGCAAAATCATAGCAAACTGTCTCAAGTTTAATAACAAGCTGAAAAGGGTAAAGAAAATCACTTAAGCACTATTAAAACTTAGTTTGCCTTTTCACTTATATTATACAGTATTGGTTCCTGGTACAATAGGCAGCTTAACCCCAAGAGGGAGATCCAGTAGGTGAGATGCTCCAACGTCTGGAATGGGTTATTTTTGTGAGCTCTGTCAGATGTAATTGGAAAGTTTGTCTTTTCTTCTAGGAACTGTTCATTTAGTTTAGACCAATCTGCTCACACTTCAGTGGACTAATTGACAATCAGGGTTCAAGGAATCCCCCCTGCCAACAACCCGGACGGCCTCTCCGCTTCCCCGGGTCACCAGCCCTACCTCTGTCCCCACTCAACGCTACTCCGGCCCAGTAGCTGCCAGAGCCACGGGCTGCCCAGCGCCAGGGAGCCGGAAGCCGAATAGTCAAGGACCCGCCCCGTCCCCGCCCCGCTGCCGAGATCTCCGCCCCGTGGGTCTGCCCGCCCACCCGCGACACCGACCAAGGCCCGGAGGGTCGGGGACCGCCCAGCGGCC
>NW_007727532.1:30411-67262 GCF_000696425.1 Galeopterus variegatus
GGCTGCCTCAGTGGCGGCGGCTTGGGCAGCCTTACAGCAGTTGCCAAGGTACAGCTCCACGGCCACCCGTCAGTCCCCACGGGGCCGGGAGCTGAGGTGACAAGCCGTCCTCGTTTCTCCTCTCCCCGCACACCTTTCCCGCTCTACGTCCTGCTCAAGTCTGGGCAGCCAAGACCGTGGTTGCCAGGGTAACGCGTCCTCCAGGCCATGCCCCTCACAATGCTGCATTCCAGGCTGCACCGCTGACGTCCCCAACGGGCGTCGCCCCCAAAGGAGTCACGCTCGGGGATGGGGTGGAATGCGGTGACGGGAGGGGAGCAGTGACCACTGTGCTTCCCCGGGTGCGCATGCGCACGACCCAAGACTCGAGGCTCAGCGCCTCAGCGTTGGGAAAGTGGTGGAAAGGCCAGTGTATGTAATAAGAGGTCCAGTGTTGAGATTTCTTATCTTTCTGAAACCAACGCTCCTCATTAAAACTAAACCTGAATGTATCAAGCTTTGTCTGTGGGTAGCTGGCTGTAATTCCTTGAATTCTTCCTGGGCCTCAAGGAACTATGTTTTCTGTTCAATAAATGTCCACGAGTAATTGTGTAGTTTTTATTAGGGCCAGAGAACTGGCTTTCCACATCTACCCCCTTTATAGGCACTGTGACCACATTCTCCTTCTCCTAGGCATACCCCCCCCCCCCCAGCCCCACATAGGAAATTTTGGTTTCTTCCAGGGCTCGATGCATCTTCCACCTTTGTCTTCCTCTTTCCTGTCTTGGGTTAGTCGTCTCTCTTGTCCTCCTGTCCCTCTTTTTCTCTCTCTTCTATTTTCATTCTTTCTACCTTCTCATCCAATCAGCCAACATTTATTGTGCTCTGTGCCATACACTATGATGGGTGCTGATGATACAACAGCGAGGAAAACATAGTCCCTGCTGCCAATTTGCTCAGTAGACTGAAAATACATGAAAGGCTTAGACTGCACCTGACTTGTCAAGAATTTGTACTTTGTCTCCATGATTTACACACGCACACACACACACACGCACGCGCGCACGCACGCACACACACACACACACACCAAGACACATTGTAACTAAACTTCTAAAAACTAATTACAAAGAAAAAATCTTGAAGGCAGCCAGAGATAAATTAAACATTACTTACAGGAGAAAACCAATTCAAATGATAGAATATTTCTCATCTGAAACCAGAGAGGCCAGAAGAAAGAGGCACAGCATTTTTTTTTTTTGTCTTTTTCCGTGTCCAGCAACGGATCGCAACCCTCAGTGTTGCCCCCGTACCGGACCGGGGACCGGCAACGGGATCGCAACTCTCGGCATTGCTCCCGCGCCTCGCTCAGCCAGTGAGCGGGAACCAGTCTGTATGTGGGATCCAAACCTTCGGGCGGGAGCGCCGCCGCGCTTCCCAAGTGGCGCACTAGTCAGTGCGCCACCGGGCCGGCCCGAGGCACAGCATTTTTCAAGTGCTGAAATAATGAGTTGTCAACTGTGAATTCTATACCGTGTGAAAATATCCTTCAGGAATGAAGAAGAAATTAAGACATTCTACAGGAAGGCAAGAAAAGAGACACAGAGGAATGAGAAACAGAGGAAACAAAGAGAAAGCAAATAATAAAATGGCAGACTTAAACCCTAACATGTCAGTAATTACTTTAAATGTAGAATCGCCTAAACCCAGTAATTAAAAGACAGAGATTGGCAGAATTAATTTAAAACATGATCCATCGGATCCCCATACCAGCCAGCTGCCAAAAACCAAACCAAACCAAACCAAAACAAATCAAAAGCAAGATCCAACTATATGCTGTCTACAAGAAATGCACTTTAAATACAATGACATTAGTAGGTTGAAATAAAAGGATGGGAAAAGATATTGAAAGCAAATATTGAAAAAAGCAGAAGTGGCCATTTAAATATGATGTAAAGTAGACTTTGCTAGAGACAAAGAGGAACTTTACATAATGAAAAAAGAATCAATCCACCAGGAAAGCATAATGATTCTAAATATATATGCACCAAATAATAGAGCCGCAAAATACATGAAGCAAAAAACAATAGAGATGAAAGGAGAAATAGACAAATCCACAAATATAGTGTGGGACTTACTAAATGCCTATCAGCAGGATATTGGATGAATAAATTTATGTTGTATTCATGCCCGTACAGCAGTTTAAGTTGGAAGACTTAGAGCTACATATGTTAACAACATGTACTTAGAAAACATAATTTTGAGCAAAACCCAACAAGCTGCAGAATGACATAATTTATTTGAAGTTTGAATTATGTTTATAGATTATCATTTATGTAGTAGTGATATAAAATCCTCCATTAAAAAAAAAAAGAAAAAGAAACTTAGGATAGTAGTACCCTTAGAGAAAAAATGGAGGCAAATGAAATCACGAAGTGATATAAAGGAAACTTGGACTTCATCTATCATATTTTCAATTTTTTTTTTTGATGGCTGACCCATATTTCTTAAAACCAAGTCTGGCTCTTCTTTTACCCCTTGCTGTTCCCTTTTCCTTTCTTTTCCTTCCCATCTTTTCTGGAAGAATTCAATATTAAAGTCAACAGGTAGGGCAGAGCCAGGTAGGTGTACATGCAGAGGGGCAGCTCTGGGTGTGGGTGCACAATTGGGGTAAAGAGGGGAATCACAGATGAAAGCACCCTGGACTGTAGTCAGAGCCCGAGGAGAGTAAAAAGGTTATTTCCAATGAAGGTTGGTTTGATGTAGAGAATCAGAAGCCAGGAGGACAGAGGAAGTCATCCATGATTATGGGCAGCCTAGTAGGGGATGTCAGAGCCCAAGCAGGTTGATGAGGGTGTTTACATGGAACAGTGATCTAGCGTCGGACTCAGAGCATGAGTAGGGTTGGAGGTGGGGCAGTTATCAATGCATGTGACAGTATGGCGTGTCAGCACCTGTTATAGTTTCTTAGGACTGCCATAACAAAGTATCATAAACCGGGTGGCTTAAAACAACAGAAATTTACCTTCTAACAGTCTTGGAGGCTAGATGTCTGAGATCAAAGAGTTGCAAGGGCCCTGAAGGAAACCTGTAGGGGAGTCCTTCTTTGCCTCTTCCTAGTTTCTGGTGGTTTGCCAGCAATCTTTGGTATTCCTTGGCTTGCAATTGCATAACCGCAATCTCTACCTTTGTTGTCAGATGGGATTCTCCCTGTGTGTCTCTGTCTTTACATGGTTGTCTTCTTAAAAAGACAACAATACTCTGGTTTCTCTTCAGATTGCTTAAATCTCTTGCCCTTAAAGGACACCAGTCATATTGGATTAAGAGCCCACCCTTCTCCAGTATGACCTCATTTTAAATTAACTAATTACATCCGCAATTACCTTATTTCCAAATAATGTCACATTCTGAGATATTACAAGTGAGGACTTCAACATATCCTTTTCTGGAGGACACAATTTAACCCATAACAGTCCATTCTTTGCCCCCACCATTAATGTCCCTCCCATCTACAAAATACATTCACCCCATTCCAACATCCCCCAAAGTATTGACCCATTCCAGCATCAACTCTAAGTCCAAAAATCTCATCTAATTCAGTTATAGATGAGACTTGGCATATTATCTATCTTAAAGCAAAATTCTTCCCCAGCTGTAGATCTGTGAAACCTAGAAAACAAGTTATACGCTTCCAAGATACAATGGCGATACAAGCACAGGATAAACATTTCTATCCCAAAAGGGAGAAATTGGAAGGAAAAATGGTATCACTGGTCTCAGGCAGCTCGCAACACAACAGGCCAAATTCCATTATTTTTTTTTTCTCTTTTTTTTATGGCTGCTGGCCCCTCCGGGTATCTGAACCCTTGACCTTGGTATTTTAACATCCTGCTCTATCCAACTGAGCGAACTGGCTAGCCTCCATTAGGTTTTAAGGCTTCAGAATAATTCTCTGCAGCTCTGTCCACTGGGTCCACTCCTTCAGCCCCAGGTGGCTGCCCCACCCTTTGAAAAGAAGAGGCTGCCCGGCCTCCTGGCCTTGCAACCCTGCCCCTGCTTCCCTCTCCCTGGATGGCAACGCTGCACCCTGAGTCCTGGGCAGAGGGCTCAGGCCTGGACTTCCACCCACCTCAGGCCTGGACTGCAATCTGGTTCTCTGAAACCTGAGAGGCGGCCTCATCCTTTGAAAATAAGGAGGTGAACTGACCCTCTTAAGCCCTGGGCAGTGATCCCACCCTCTGGAACTCAGGGGGCTGCCCTGCCCTTTGTAACCCTGTCCCTTCTGTCCCTTCATTCCTGAGTGGTGGCCCCAGGTCCTGGGCCCTGGAAAGAGGTGCCACTCCCTTCAGGCCTGGGTAGTGATCCCTGCTCTCTGGAACTCTGGTGGTGGCCCCACCCCCTTCGTCTTGGGCAGCAGTCCTGCCCCAAGGAACCCTAGCCATGACCCTGCCCAGAAGGCCCTGGAGAGCAGCTCCGCCCTCTGGAACCCTGGGGCCTTACCAGCCCTACCCAGGCAGAGGTCCTTTCCTCCGGGCCCTGGGCAGCGGCCCCACCCTCCAGAACCCTGGCAGTGGCCCTACCCCCAAGGCCCTGGATGGCAGCCCCTCCTTCTGGAACCCTGGTGGTGGCCCAGCCCCTCAGGACTGGGAAGTGACCCTGCCCCCTGGAACCAGGAGGTCTGTATCTATGACTTTCCCAGTCATTCTTCCTTTATTTTGTCTCTCTCATCTTTTCAGTCCAGGCTGGTAGTGTTTCTGAGGTACAAAATACTCAAAAACTTTGTTGGCTTCCCTTGCAATTTACGGAGGTCCCAGCCATCAGAAAAGAGACTTCTTCACAGATCTTTACTGGGTAATTTTGTCTCTATGCCTGGCTTCTATTAGATGGTTGATTGAATCCATAAATTACACTCATAATCTCTTTATCAAAAGTTGTCCAGTCACACTTCTGGTGTTCTCTCCAGAGCACAGCTTTCCTATTTATTTATTTTTTGCAATATATGATTAGGCTGAGAATATTCCAAATCTTCAAGTACTCATTTCTTTTTGCTTAACTATTAATTCCTTAATTTATCTCTTTCCTCTCTTATCTTACTATAAGCAGCAAGAAAATAACAGTTTGCACATTCTACACTTTGCTTGGAAATGTTCTTAGCTAAATATCTAAGTTCATCTTTTACAAGTTCTACTTTCTTCCCTACAGTAGAAGAAAATTCAGCCAGATCCTCTGCCACTTCATAACAAGGATCACCCTTTTCCAGTGCCCAATAACTTGTTCCTCATTTCCTTCTGGGGCCTCACCAAAAGCACCCCCAACATTCATATTTCAAGCAATATTCTATTCAAAGCAATCTAGGCTTCCTCTCTTATGAACCTAAAAATTCTTCTAACCTCTCTCTGTTACCCAATTCCAAAGCCACTTCCATATTTTTAGGTATTTATTACAGCACTATCCCACTTCTCAGTAACCTAATCTGTATTAGTTTCCTAGGGCTGCTGAAACAAAGTGCCACAAAACAACAGAAATTTATTATCTCACAGTTCTGGAGACTATTAGTCTGAAATCAAGGTATCAGCAGGGCCATGCTTCGTCTGAAACCTGTAGGGGAATGTTTCATTGCCTCTTCCTAGCTTCTGGTGGTTTTCTAGCAATCTTTGGTGTTCCTTGGCTTTCAACTGCATAACTACAATCTCTACTTTTGTTGTCAGATGGAATTTTCCCTTTGTGTCTCTGTCTTCACGTGGCCTTCTTATAAGGTCCCACCCTATTCCAGTAGTACCTCATCTTAACTGATTACACCTGCGACCTTTTGAGGTATGGGGGTTAGGACTTCTACATGTCTTTTTTTGTGGGAGCAAAATTCAACCCATAACAGAGCCTAAACAAGGTGAGGAGTGTCTCCCTGTGTGCAGGCTGTCCAGCACGAGGAATCAGAACAGGAGCAGAATAGGAGAGCATCTGTACATGTGGGTGGCGCGGTGTGGAGTGTCAGATCCTGGGCAGTGTGAGCAGGGCATCTATGCAGGGGAAAGACTGGCGAGGGGGGTCTAAGCCCCAGCAGGATGAGGAGAGTATCTGCAAGAGGGGTGCTGGGTTTTTGAGCCCAAACAGGGTGAGCAAGACCATGCTCTATGTGGGGGAAGGGAGATCTGTTATGGATTTCGTCAGAATCTGAGTGGGCTGAGGACAGCATCTGTGCAGGAGGGACGGTCTGGCTTGGAGTGACTGGAGTCCAAGTAAGGTGAGGTGGGTGACTATGCATGTGGACAGCTTGGCATGACTTGTCAGAGCCATCGTGGGACATTACTGAGACATCTGGTGGAACTTAAATGAAGTCTGAAAATTTTGATGGTTGCATTGTAATAATGTAGGAAAATGTTCTTGCTCATATTAACTACTGGAGAATTCGGGAGATATGGGGCATTAAATTGGCAACTAGGAAAAAGCTCTTTGAATTGTACTTGCAACCTTTCTGTAAGTTTCTAAATAGAAAATAATTAAAAATCTGAAGCAAATACGACAAAATGTTTTAATTCTAGAGACCTGAGGGGTATGTTCACAGGTGCTTATTCTAGTCTAGTTTTCTATTTGATTGTAACATTTCAATATAAAAATATTCAAAAATTAAAGGTAATGTGTGCTTATTATTTAAAAAAAATAAATCACTCATGAATTCATCACTCAAAGACACTGTTAACACTGAGTATATTTCCTTTACGTTGAAAAAGAGAATTATCAAAGTAAACTGAACTTGATGGTATAAACTTTTGAAAGGGGTAGTGATTCTTTAAAAGTTAAGATTATACTGGTCATTTTCCTTTTTTTGCCTTTAAAGGAAGTGTTGCAATCGCTCAAGATAGTGTGTTGTGACTTAAGGTGCCTGTTCACTTGTAAGTCATTGCTGCGGTCACTAGAGGGCGCACTCTTATCAAAGACCATGCAAAGTTCTGAAAACGAAATCTTGTAACATTTTTTTGAAACCTAAAAAACTAGAACAAGGGCCGACCCCGTGGCTCACTCGAGAGTGCGGCGCTGGGAGTGCAGTGGCGCTCCGCCGCGGGTTCGGATCCTATTATAGGGATGGCCGGTGCGCTCACTGGCTGAGCGCGGTGCAGGCGACACCAAGCCAAGTGCTGCGATCCCCTTACCGGTCACACACACACACAAAAAACCACCAGCATGGTATGCTGGTATCCTTTTCAATTTATCTTACATCTGCTTACTTTACTTTTACAATGTGAAGATATGGAATCTATTGTGTCTACACTATGACTGTCAAAATATTGGATTTCCCATATAAGCCTAATTCTACCTCTTTACCCTAGGTAGTAGTATGAACCCTCTTGAGGTTCTGTGGTTTCTCCCTACAGTTTTTGCACACTTCCACAGAGGCAGACTTGTCACAACTACCCTGCCAGTGGTCCCGTCCTAGATATGTCACTCTCCCTTTGGAGCTATGAGACCTATTTTTATTTTTATAGATTAAGTTTTCTTTTGTGAGTTTGATGGTTTTCTACAAAAGGGTAAATAAAGAATTACTTTTTTGTTTGAAAGCCAAATCAATCATGATATTGGGGTGTGTGCAGGGCAGAGGCTGGGTTTGTGTGAGGAGTTGTTTGGGGGTGGCTGTACTTGTTGGAGAACTTTGGCCATGAAGCAAGCCCACTGCCAGACCCGAGACTGTGCCACTGCACTGTTGCTCTGATGACTACATTATTTAGTCACAGAAAGTGTCAGAAGTGAGAGAGACCTAAAAGAACAACATTTCCTATTTGTGTTTGTTGAAATCCTAGGGTTCCAAAAATATTTGATCTGAATTTTGTTAAGTTTTTTTTTTTTTTTCCTTTTTGTCTTTTTTCATGACCGGCAACGGATCGCAACCCTCAGTGTCACGCCCGTACCGGACTGGGACCGGCAACGGGATCGCAACCCTCGGTGTTGCACCCGCACCTCGCTCAGCCAGTGAGCGGCCGGTCTGTATGTGGGATCTGAACCCTCGGCGGGAGCGCCGCCGCACTCCCAAGCAGCGCACTGTAGCAGTGCGCCACCGGGCGGGCCCAGAATTTCGTTAAGTTTTTAAGCCTGAACTTGTACTAAAGAAAAATGGGCCCACTCAAATGCCAGACTAGCTTATTTTTTAGTAGACATTAAAGTAATTACATTTACTGAGGACAGTTATCTCAGTATTCAGTTTTAACTTCTTTTAAATTTTATTGATTAATAATAATAACAGCTAATTTATTTATTTATTTATTTATTTATTTATTTTGTGGCTGGCTGGTATGAATAATAGCTGATATTTACTGAATTCTTACTATGTGGCAAGCACCTTGCATGCACCATCTGATTTAACAGTGTGGTTAACACTGTCATTTTCTCATTTGACAGATGAGAGAACAGAGGCCCAGACATCGTAAGTGATTTGATCATGTTACTTAGGTCTGATGGACTCCAACTCTTATTTGCTTAACTATTAAATAACTATTAAATAGCCTTCTAACGGGAAGGTTGCTGTTGGTATTGGAGTGGCAAAAAAGAAGAAATTTCATTTCAAAATCACCTGGGGTAGTGCATGCTACTCTATTTTGAGATTTTGTAGCTAGATACCATAAAGAAATTATTTCATTTTCTTGGTGGGAATCAGAAAGTTAAATAATCTCTGGATTTGAAACTTTAGATTTTAAAGCTCTTTTTAATCTTTTTATGGTTTCCTATGTTGCTTATATCTTCCTAGTATTTAAGTAATAATAAAGTCATTTTCATTTCGAAAAGAAACTAAAAATAAATAAATAAATAACACGGCCTTCTCAAATATGTAGTTTGTAACACTGTGACACTGTATTGTTTGTTTGTTTGTTTAACCCCAATTCAGGCTTGTATGTATCTGACTTTGTCATCATATGGCTTTCTCCCTGTGTGTCTGTGTCTTCACATGGCCATGTCTCCTCTGTGTCTCTCTTCTTTTCTCACAAGAGCTCCAGCCATATTGGATTAAGGACCCACCCTACTACAGTATGACCTCATCTTAACTTATCTAATTACATCTACAATGACCCTATTTCCAAATAAAATTATATTCTGAGGTACTGGAGGTTAGGACTCCAACATATCTTACTTTTTTTCTTTTTTTGGCTGGCCAGTATGGGGAACTGAACCATTGACCTTGGTGTTACAAGGCCACACTCTAACCAACTGAGCTAACCAGCCAGCCCCTCCCAACATATCTTTTTGGGGGACACACTTTAACCCATAACAGGAAGCTATTACAGTAATCTGGGCAAGACAGAAGGGGAGCTTGGACCAGGGTGGCAGCAATAGTGGTTGTGAAAAGTGATCTGATTATAAATATATGTTGAAGGTAGAGCCAGAAAACTTTGCTGATAAATTGAAAGTGGGCCTAAGGGAAAGAGAAGAATCAAAGATGACTCCAAGGTGCCTGAGGAACTGGAAAAATGAAGTTAGCAACAAGTGTGACAGTAAATGTGGAAGGAAAGCAGATTTACGGGAAAATCATGGCTTGGTTTTGGACAAATTAACCTTTAAAAAAAATTTGTAAAGAAACAGTATTTATTGCTTACAGCTTTGGAGGCTGGGAAGTTCACAGTCCAGGGAACACATCTACAGCAATGTAGAGTGTCCCATGGTGAGAATGGCAGAGCAGACAGAGAGAGGGGAGGTGCTATGCTCTTTTTAACAACCAGCTGTTGTGGAAACTAATAGAGCAAGAACTCACTCACTACCCCCAGCCCCCAGGGAGGGCATTAACCTTTTCATGAGGGATCCACTCCCCACCCTGTGACCCAAACAGCTCCCAACATGGCCACATTGGGGATCAGATTTCAACGTGGGTTTTAGGGGAGCAACATATCCAAACTATATTATTCCACCCCAGCACCCCAAAACTCATGTCCCTCATTTGAGATTTGAGATGCCTGTTAGGCATTCGAGTGGTGATGTCCAGTAGGCAGTTAGTTATATAAGCCTGGAATTCAGGAAAGAGTTCAGAGCTAGAGACAAAAAAATTGGGAGTGATTTCTAGGGTGCATGAGAGCCTACTCGTGACTTGAGGCGTAAAGCTGAAAATGAAGCTTGTGTCAGCTGGGATGCAGAGATAGAGAAGCAATGAGAGGTCAGGGTGTTATGGATTGTTTACAGTGTAGACAATGAATATACATATGTATGTATGAGGGTACTTCAAAAAGTTCATGGAAAAATGGAATTAAAAGATTAAACAAATCCTTTCTTGAAGTTTTCGAAGACTCCTCATATGTATGTACAGAGATTCCACATAGATATTGAAATCAGCAAGAATTTATGACAGGAGCAGTTGTGGGGAGGAAGATAGTGAACCATGAGCTAAAATCGTCAATGAATAAGGGGGAGTGAAGAGGAAGAGGGTAGATAACTGCAACGAGGAGGCGGAGTGGGTGATACAGTCTGATAGCAAAGTGATTGCAAGGAGCTGGGGGAGGAGGTTTAGGAAGGACCCACGGACAGGAAGTGGCAAGGAAGAGCAAGGAGGAGGCCTATCCCACTTCTGAGCCCAGTGGTCCATGGGGTATGAGAAAAAAACAGCCACCACTTGAGAGGGCTGTACAGGAAGTGGTGTTCTCAGAAGGGAGCCATGTTTTTGATAAGGCAGACGTTTAAGGAAAATTTTGGAGGAGGTGAGAATGTAGGAGATTTCGCAGAGAGCAGAACAGAAAGATTTGGGAGGATCAGAAAAAGGCGGTAGACTGAGTCAGATTAGGGGATGCAGGAATTCGTTTCTATGTGGAAATGAACATGAGTGATAGTGGATGGTCTAGGTGGTTTGAACTTTTGGTGATGACTGAAGCAAATAGGCATTTAGAGCATGACCATTCCTGTTGAGCTCTTGGTTGGGGGACAGATGGTCAGTTTAAATGTAGCCTCTTCTTGGGACTGATGTCTTCTGTATGCATCGTGGCCGATAACAGGTGCTGTGGATTTAATGTTCTCCTCAAACTCATTGATGCTTGATTCCCAGTGTAATGGTGTTAGGAGGGTGTGAAATCAGACTAAGGCAGTGTTGAAAGGTGGGGTCTTAAAGAGGTGATTGGATTGTGAGGACTGAGCCCTTGTGAATGGATTAATCCATTCATGGAGTTATACATAAATGGATTAATGGGTTATCAGGGAGTGGTTCTGATGGCTTTATAAGGAGAGCAAGTGAGCATGTTAACTCGCTCATGCCATTCTTGCCATGTGATACCCTGTGTTGCCATGTGACTCTGTAGAGAGTTTCCACCCAGAAGAAGGCCCTCACCAGATCTACCCCCTCCACCATGGACTTCCCAGCCTCCACAACTTTGAGAAATCTCTTTTCTGGCCGACTGGTTGGCATATTCAGTAGAGTATGTTGCTGATAACACCAAGGTCAAGGGTTCGGATCCACATACCGGTTAGCCACAGATTAAAAAAAAAAAAGAAAGAAAAGAAATCTCTTTTCTTTATACGTTACTCAGTTTCAGGTATTTTATCATAAGTGACAGAAAAACAGACTAATACAAGGGGGATCAAGAGGAAGCAAAGTGGTTGTCTCATCAGGAGCATAGGGAACACTGGGCATCCCTTTCATCTTCTCAAGAGACCAGCCAAATCTGGAAGAGGCTTGATCTTATGAGGAGGGGTTGTAACCCTCAGGGCCTCCCTTTTAATTCTGTTGGGTCACTGTAATACTTCCTTTTATTTATTTATTTTTTTTGCAGCTGGCCAGAACGGGGATTGAACCCTTGACCTGCCCACTCTAACCAGCTGAGCTAACCAGCCAGCCCCTGTAATACTCATTTTATTTATATTTTCATAGTCTGCTCATCACTTTAAAATAGTACAATAATGTTTCTTTTTGTAAAAATGATATATGATTGTTATAAAATATTCAAGCATCCTGATTTGATCACTACACATTATACATAGGTATACATATTGAACTCTACCCCACAAATATGTATAATCAATTATTTTTCAATAAAAAATTTTAAAAATCCCCAAGTAACCCTCATTAATACTAGGTAAACATCATCTCAGACATCTCTATGAATTTCTACATTTGTGATTAGTTTGCATGGTCTTTGGTTTCTTTTAAATAATACAGGCCCATGATTATAAACAGTTTGAATACTATAGATTTATTCCAATCTTCTCACTTTACAAATGAGGACAGCGAGTTGTACAGAAAGAAAAGGACCTGTCGAAGGTCACTCATCTGGACAGACCCTGGTCTCTTGACTCCCCAGTTCAATAGTTTTTTGTTTGTTTGCTAAACCATGCTCTACTGCTCTTATCTTTTTATTTTATTTTTTTTAATGACCGGTAAGGGGATCTCAACCCTTGGCTTGGTGTTGTCAGCACCACGCTCTCCCAAGTGAGCTAACCGGCCATCCCTATATGGGATCCGAACTCGTGGCCTTGGTGTTATCAGCACCACACTCTCCCGAGTGAGCCACAGGCTGGCCCCTTGCTCTTCTCTTCTTATTTATATGGCACACTCTCTGCTCTTGCACCATGTAGATCTCTGAATGGCTCACTTTGCCTTTGGATGGAACATCCATTCATCTAGTCATTCAACAAAACTTCATGTTACCAAACCCAGGTCCACTGCCACCCGCCAAAACAAAAACAAACGACTCAAAAGTCAAATTCTCGTGGAAGAGGAAGTCAGCTTTATTCAGGAACAGCAGTAACCTGAGGGAGATGTTAAGCTAACCCATCTACCCAGTAAACCTGAAGGAGATGGCCAGACTAAAACCATCGCAAAGACTCAGATTTACTGAGGGATTTTTAAAGAAGGGATTGAGAGAGTGGGATGCGGAAGGAGTCAGTTTCTTCGCAAAGACTCCTTACAGATTTACAGGGCTCTGGTTGTCCTGGCTGGTGCTTGTGGTTGGCTTCCATACATCTGGCTTTGATCACTTCTCAGAATTCTGCAAGCCTCAAAGAAGAATTGTTAGTTTCACAAGGTACTGATTAGCTCTCAACAGCCTTGTTTTCTATTTTTTTTTCTCTATTTTACTTTATTATTATTTTTATTGGTTATGAATAATCATGAGATACAAAGCCGATTGTCCCCCTCATGCCCTAGATGTGAAGGCCAGATTCATACTGGCAGCATGCACATTACCACAAATTGCGATTGTACCCAGTGTCTTCCACCTAATTATCCTCAACCTCCCACCCCCTCCCCTTTTCCCTCCCACTCCACTTTGTATACCTAAGTATGTTCTCTCCCTCTGCAAGTCCAACACACCAATGTTGTCTTTCTTTGCTTCCTTCTTTCTCTCTTAGCTCCCACATATGAGTGAGCACATGTGGTATTTATCCCTCTGTGCTTTGCTTATTTCACTCAACATAAGTTTCTCCAGACTCATCCATGTTGTTACAAATAGGAGAATTTCACTCTTTTTTATGGCTTTATAGTATTCCACGGTGTATATAAACCACAGTTTCTTTACCCAATCTTCCATCAATGGACATTTAGGTTGGTTCCATATCTTGGCTATTGTAAACAGAGCTGCCATGAACATGGGAGTGCAGGTATCTCTTCGATATGATGATTTCCATTCCTCTGTGTAAATACCCAGAAGAGGGATTGCTGAACCATATGGAAGATCTATCTGTAGTTGTTTGAGAAACCTCCATACTGTTTTCCATAGTGATTGTGTTATTTTTTTTTTATTGTGCAATTGATTGAGTTCCTTGTATATTATGGATATTAATCCCTTGTCAGATGCATAGTTAGCAAAAATTTTCTCCCACTCTGTAGGTTGTTGTTTCACTCTGTTGATTGTTTCCATTGCTGTGCAGAAACTTTTTAGTTTGATATAGTCTCATTTGTTTATTTTTTCTTTTGTTGCTTGTGCTTTTGGGCTCATGTTCATAAAGTCTGTGCCCAGACCTAGTTCCTGAAGTGTTTCACCTATATTTTCCCTTAGTAATTTTACAGTTTCAGGTCTTATACTTAATCCATTTTGAGTTGATTTTAGTATATGGTGAGAGATGCATGCCTAGTTTCATTCTTCTGCATATGGATATCCAATTTTCCCCGCACCATTTGTTGAAGAGGCAGTCTTTTCCCCAATGGAGGTTTTTGTTGCCTTTGTCAAATATCAGATGGCTGTAAGCTTGAGGGATGATTTCTCAGTTCTCTGTTCTGCTCCACTGGTCCTAGTGTCTATTTTTTATGCCAGTTCTGTACTGTTTTGCTTACTATAGCTTTGTAATATAATTTGAAGTCAGGTAGTTTTATGAGAACTACGAACCACTACTGAAAAAAATTAAAGAGGACACAAAAAGATGGAAAGACATTCCATGCTCTTGGACTGGAAGAATTAACATTGTGAAAATGTCTATACTACCCAAAGTGATAGACAGATTCAATGCAATCTCCATCAAAATACCAATGACATTCTTCACAGAAATGGAAAAACCAATCTTAATATTCATATGGAACAACAGCCTTGTTTTCTATTCAACAGGCAAGATTTTTAAAAAGTCAGGGGATGGGAAGAAAGAGAAGAGAAAAAAAACCCCTGTGTCTTTTTAAATCTTCCCATAGCCCAGGTGGTTTTATGTCCCAACATGGCTTCGGTCCCACTCCCTCCAACATTTATTGGACACCTACTCTATGCCAGGCAAAAATGCTAGGCATTGGGGATGTGGTTGTGAACAAAACAGACACGATATCTGACCTTGTGGAGCTTATGTTCCACAGAATGCACTGAAAATTTGTACTTCACTCCTCAACTTTCTCCAGTGAGGCTGAAGCCCATATAACTAGGCACTTGTTTATAACCCCAAAGCCTTCAACACTGATGGGAAAGCAAAATGGAAATTGTTAGACTTAAAATAATACCACCAGCACACAGGAGTACCAAATGAGTACTTGTAAATAATAGATATTAACAAAATCCATGAGGTCTAGAATACTTTTCAATAGCTATAGTTCTTTTTAATTAATTTAAATGTTTAACTTAAAAAATACCACAGTGTTACACATAAAATAGAAAACATACCCATAATCCAAGAATCTAAAATTTATAAATATATATAATCTATAAAGAAGCAAAATTCCTTCTCTCTAAACCTACCTTCCAGAGGTAACACTTCTAGACACTTTGATTGTGTCTTTACCAACCTTTTTCTATGCTTATATAGATTTTAGTTTTTGTTTTTAATAATGAAAGAATTGTGTAATTGTTGCAAAAATCCAACCAATACAGAAAGACTATATAGTATAAAGAGTGAAAGTTCCTCACATAGTTTCCAATCCCAGTCCTCAGGGGTGACTACTAACATATTGATGCATATTTGATGTGAATATTTTCAAATTCTATTTATACATCTATAAACACACACACATACAAGCTAAAGGGGCTGTTTAAGTTTTTTGTTTTAAGCCATCAGTGGTTGGAAATTTAAAGTTCAGAAGTTAAGGGCACATTCCTACGTTTTTCATTTTCTACAAGTAGAACAATGCGGCCATATGTCAGTCTCTCTCTGGATTTAGTACCCAATGCTTGGAATTTGAGCAGATGCTGAAGGCTATTAATGAAGCCCTTGAAGGGAGGCCCATTCACGTATGCCGTAGACACAAGGCCAAAGTTGAATGTAGTGGCCAACTGAGCAGCTGGCAAGGGGGTAGGAAAATAAAGAATGTGCCAACACTGGTTGCAAGTTGATGGGTCATGGGAACCACATTATCTGGAGTAGTGTGTCGACATTTCTATAATTTAGGAAATGGAAGCAATACTTAGAGTCTTATAGCCTTTTAACCTTAGTTGTTAACGTTAGTGTGTTGCAAACATAATAGAGAAAGAAAAAACATTAGGAAAAAAATACTCTGATATGATCTAAATAAGACTGGTTTATATTATGCCTAAAATTGGAAAACTCCAAGATTTTCTTTCTTTCTTTCTTTCTTTTGATTCTTTATTTTTTATTTATTTATTTATTTTTTTTTTTAAAAAGATGACCGGTAAGGGGATCTTAACCCTTGGCTTGGTGTTGTCAGCACCACGCTCACCCAGTGAGCGAACCGGCCATCCCTATATGGGATCCGAACCCATGGCCTTGGTGTTATCAGCACCGCACTCTCCCAAGTGAGCCACAGGCCGGCCCTTGATTCTTTAAATACAAAGAATAAGCCACAATAATGTATGTCTGATTAATGCCAGCTCTCTAAACTCTTCTTTAATGTCAACTAGTTACTCTTCATTACCAAACACCGCATGTGCTCCTCTTTCAGTTTAGACATACCAACACAGCTTCAGAAGACACAGTGGTGATCTCTATCCCACCAAGAATCAGATATTTGTCGTAATAGCCTTCTCATCAGATTGCTCATGAAACCTCAATGAAGTCGTTATAACCGGACATGAAATAATTAACCTTTTCTTATTTAAAAGGCCTAATAGGGAATGATCCCTGTGGCTGGTGTAGAATTCCATTCCTTCTAGAAAATTACTCATCCAGCAGATGTTCCTTCTGAGTGAAAGAGAAATTTCATTGAAAAAAAGTTCGTGAATATTGCACTGCACAGCATATTAAGGCAATGGCTTTCCATGTAGCAGTTCATGACCTTGATCTTCTGATTGCTAATACTCATTCTCTATACTCACATTATAAATATTCACCCGATTATGTTCTCCATCAGTGAATTGAAGGAACATTTGAATTCTAGTGCTTAGGGTCACTGGAAGTCTAAGAATGCATCACAGTGTTAGGCTTTCTCAAAAAAGTAAAGTAGGTTAGTGCACCAAAGCCTTGAATTTAAAATAGAGGTTGTCTAGAAAAAAATAATTCTATTTCCATTGCCAAAGAGAAAAATCAAGATCAACAGTTCTTCCTGTTTTTTATCTATTTTTTTTTGGCGGCTGGCTGGTGTGGGGATCTGAACCTTTGACCTTGGTGTTATCAAGAAGTTATTTTTATACCACAGTGCAAAGATAAATCTTTGACCTATTATTTGGATGTGACCTAGGACTTAACTTGATACAACTTGAAGCAATTTTCTGAAGTACCTACCCTTCTCTCCCTACACTAAGCCACACACACATACAGACAATTTCATCAACATGAATGTTGCATGAATTAAACAGATCTCTGGATGTTAAAAGGCAGGCCCCTGTGCTCTGAAAGGGCCTTTGAGAGCGAGAGATACTCTGCAGAGACCTGATTTTCCAGGGGAGGAGTTGCATAGGTGCAGGCAATGGGTGAAATGACCTTTGGGTTGAGCGTGGTGAAGTTTCAGAGGAAGTTAGTGAAGGTGTGGGGTTGCTGATCTTGGGTATGCCAAGCTTGCTGAGTGCTAACTGGGAAGTGGCATGAAGGTGGCAATGTTGGGAGGGATGTAGGGGTAAAAGCTTCTGAAAACCGGCTGATACATGGTCAGGCAGGGTTATAGAGTTTGGATATGTTGTCCCCCCAAAGCTCATGTGGAAATCTGATCCCCAATGTGGCAGTGTTGGGAGCTATTTGGGTCACAGGTGCATCCCTCATGAATAGATTAATAACTTCCAGGGGTGGTGGGGGTGGGTAGTGAATGAGTTCTCACTCTATTAGTTCCCATGAGAGTTGGTTGTTCAAAAGAGCCTGGCACCTCCCCTCTCTCTTGCTTTCTCTTGCCCTGTGATCTGCTTGCACCCTCTGGCTGCCTGCCTTTTCCACCATGTGTAGAAGGAGCCTGAGGCCAGCACCAGATGCAACTGTCCCAGAATCCTGAGCCAAATAAGCCTCTGTTCTTTATAAATTACCCAGTCTCAGGTGTTCTGTTATAGCAACACAAAAATAGACTCATATACAGCATGCTGGCTATTCTCCTTACTTTATTTCTCTTTCTTCTCTGTTTCTCTTTTCCTCCCTGTGGCTTGATTTAATTCTCTCTCCCTCTTCTTATTGGGATAGGGGTGCCAGAGGTGGGCTTTAGAGAGGCTATGACTCCTTGAAATTTCAGCAAAGGGAAGAACCTGTAGTTCATGTAACCTTCTTCAGTTGCCAGATCCAGAGCCTCCAAAAGACTGAGAGCTGCTTCTCCTCCTCTCTGCTCTGTGTCTCAAAATGCACCTTTACAGTCCTCTTCTTTGAACTCTCCCCTTTCTTTGAGTCTTTTCTTTCTTTTTTTAAATTAAGTTTATTTATTAATATTACTATTTATTTTTTTACATTCTATGATGCTGTTGCAGAGCAGTGGGAGGGGAGAGGGGGGAAAGGAGAAGGAAATGGGGGGAAGGTGGAGGGGCAGGGTTGAGGCCTGTGGCACCCCTCTCATTCCTGCATGGGAAACGAGGGGGCTTCCAGCAGTGGCTTGATCATTGCTGGGTTGGGTGCAGATGTCAGAGGGGTGTGGCTGAAGCCCTCACTGCCACCCACCACCCAGCTTGGGAGAGCCCCAGGTGCTTCCTACAGCAGCTCAGTGGTCGTAGCTGGCTGGTTGTGGGTGTCAGCGGGGCGTGGCTGAGGCTCTTGGCCTCCCACCCTCGGGACTAGTTGTGGGTATTGAGGTACATGGCTGAGGGTCCCAGTCCTCCCTGCTCCCTGGCTTTGTAGCCCAGGGTACTTCCGGTCCTTCTAGGTTTTATTGGTGTTCTTTAGTGATGAGACCTTTACTCGTTAATATCAAACTTTGACTCTGGTCTGTGGGTACTTTGTTTTTCCTTTCAGATTTGTGTTGGATTATTTGCTGTTCCCACCACTTAAACTCTGCGCTGGAACTAATGTGCTGTCCTTTGCTTGCTTCTAAAATGAGGAACTTCCTGTGCGGACCAGCACTTAAACTGTGTGGTTGAGCTAAATTGCTGCTTTGCTGCTGATTCCCTGGGAAAGACTTTTTGTGCAGCTCAGGTTTTAATGGTTGAGTTTGTAGGTGCTTCCAGGACTCATGAGATCCAGTGCACCTGGGTTGTGTAGGAACTCTGGTTTGTGCCCGGGTCTTTTCATCAAACTGCACACCCTGCAATTCTGCATTCCTGACCAGTCTCCTCTGAGTGGTCCTACACTGATGGGGAGGCAGATCAGCTGTCCTTGCTGTGCCCCAGTGTTCCCCTGGTGGGTCCGTCTCCCCCACTGCCCATGCTGCAAACACTTCCTATGGGACGGGCCATGCTCTGGTCCCTTGCAATGACTCACTGGCCTCTGAGGGGCTCCTTTTTCTCAGTTGTTGTGGCTCCTCACTCCTATTTGGGTCCACGGGAATCCTGTCACTCGCCTTTCTGGCCTGGGGGCCACCAAGGCCCTCCTACTCCCCTGCCACCTCCAAGCAACTCCATCTGAAGGGCACAGCTGTGGCTTTTGCATTTATCAGTTTATTATAAAGGATCTTACAAAGGATACAGATGAAGAGATGCATAGAGCAGATGGGAAGGAACGTGGAGCTTCCATGCCCTCCCTGGGCTGCCATCTTCCGGGAACCTCCTCTTTGAGACTTTTCTTTCCCTTGTTTTCACTCTTCTGCACTTAGACATAAAATGATAGTAAAGTTTTCTCTGTTCGTTTTTATTTCTTGAACACAGTTTTACCTTTTATCGTAAAAGCAACTGAGCAGGTTTTCTTATATTTCTTGCCCATAAAACCTAACCTTGTTAATTTTTTCAAGTTGACCATACCCATCCCTTCCATGGGGGCTTTGTATTTTGCACATCTATTGAGAAATAATGTCCATAATAAGAACTAGCAATTATTGAGCTTACTCTGTGCCAGAGACTTGATATACATTACCTTATTTAATAATCAAACCCACCTCACAGAATTGTTGTGACTATTGAGCAAGCTCATGTATATGAGAGGACTTCAAAAAGTTCGTGGAAAATGGAATTAGGTAATATAATCTTTCCCTGAACTTTTTGAATACCCCTCAAAGTGCTTAGAGCAGTGCCTGGCATATAGCAGGCTTCCAATAAAAGTGTGCGATTATTATTACTACTACTACTACTACTGAGTTACTGGAATGAGACATAGCCAATGGCCTTGAAAAAGCAAAGTTCAGGTCTAATAACCACAACTCTTGCTAGAGATAGCTAGATAGCTAGCAATAGGATAGTACAAGGCTTTTGGGATATGGTGGAGGAATAATGGTCTGGAAGCAACAGAACTAAGGAACAGGCTGATAACTGTCCGTACCCCAGCCCTGGGGATAGGCTGGAGTAGCTACTTTTGAAGATGGTGTCTAGCAAGGCTGACTATTGTAGCAAATAAGAGCACATCCAGATACGGGTGTCAGTCCTAGCTGTGCCATTCACAAACTGTATGATTCCGGATAAATTACTTAACTCTTCAGAGCCTCAGTTTCCTCATCTGTAAAATGGGGGAGCTGATACAACCTAGCTCAGCTGGTTGTGTGATAACACATATGAGATAGTAGTGCTGTACGTGTGAAGTAACCTTAGAGTGCCTGCTTGGAGTCAATGCTGCTTAGAGTAAATGCTGTTGTTGTTATCATTATCCTGCCAACCACCCTGCAAAGGTTACCCCCATTTTAAAGTTGAGAAAACTGAGGCTTAGAGCTAAATAGCTTGGCCAAGGTATAGATGATTGGCACAAGGTTAGAATTTGAACTGAGATCTGTCTGCCCCAAAGCCAGTGATCTTTCTACCACTCCCTGATGTCTCCCAGAAACATTGCTTTTATTCCAGAAGTGAGAAGCAGAAGGCCAGCTATTATCTTAAGATAATAACAGTAACAACCCCCAAACATGCCCTTCAGCCCTTCAGGTATCCTGACTGCTCATTCCACTCACTTTCAACTCAAGGGAACAGGAGCTGTTTGTTACCTACGGCTTGCTGGAACTATATTTCTTTCTTCTCCAGAACCAGCTTCCCCTTTTTGCTAAATTAGTGTCATTTCTGTGAAACAAAGGTGTTTCTGATGTTTCAGCCTTTTCATCTCCCACTAAACATACACTAGCTGGCAGCTTTTATTTTCAGGTAGATTACTGCTGCCCTGAACACAAGGGCCTCAAGTCGAAGCATTTTCTGGACCCCCAATATCTTCATGAGAATTATGCCAGTGCTGGGCTTGGATTGTATAGGAAATTCTGGACATCACCTTTTCAGGAGACCTACTGCTTTTCTCATCCCCTGCACGATGCCGCACTCAAACCTTTGGCTTCAGCTTTTTGGCATATGGCATTACTGGCTCTGGCACCTGATCCTCTCTGCAGCTTCGGTGCTGCTGCTTTTGTTTGGAATAGCATGCTCTTTTTAGTGTTGCTCACATGAACCTTGTTTGGTACTGGTGGCATATGGTGTTCCTGGAATATCACTATTCTTACCCAGCAGAGGAGTAAAAAGGGACACATTTATCTTGCTGAACTTGGGGAGAGCAAGGATTCAGTAGGATTAATGTCTCAGGAAGTTTACTGGAATCGTGAATGGGAATCATTATAAATTGCATGGTCTGATTTTATTTGACAGCAAATTATTGAATGTGTATTATGAAGAAAGCATTGTGCTGAATACTGCAGGAATACAAAGACACGGTGTCTGTCCTTACAGAGCATATGAGTTAATAAAGGGCTAAAACAGCCTTTAACGTCTTTGTAGAGTTTAAAGTTCCACAAGGAAAATACCTCTCCTTCCCCTTCCAAAATAGTTCTGCGGGGATCCGGTGTTTGCAGGGCCAGGGAAAGCTTCAGGAAGGAAGTGATATCTGATCTCACTCTGGTACAAAATAGGTGCCCAAGAAACATTTATGCAGTTGGGGCTATACAGAAGGAATATGAGAAAAGGCATGGCAAGTGCAGGGACTGGTGCGAGCCATATTGCAGAGGCGAAAGTGGCCACAGTGTGCACTGGGAACAGAAGGTAGTTTAGACTAGAGCAAAAGGTCTATGGCAGGCAGGAGTGAGGAGTGAGGCCAGGAAGGAGGATAGTGGCCTGGAATACCAGGCTAAGGAGTTTGCCCTTTGGTTAACAGGCATTAGGGAGCTGTTGAAGGTTTTTGACCATAAGAATGATGACTTAGATTTCTTTCTTAAGATGGCTCTGATGACAGACTGATAGCCAATGTTTTTTTTTTTTTTTTTTTTTTTTTTTTTTAACAATAGTTGGAGAGAGGTCAAGAGAATGAACATGAAGAAAGAGGCCACTCTGTTGGGTGATCGGGATGCATGGAAGACCTCCCTAAAGAATACTTTTGGTAGAATGGTGCGGTTAGAGGCCAGATTTCAAAAAGGTAAGTGTGTGGTAGCGGAGGGAAGGCGGGCAAGCCTCAGCACCTGGAGGGCCCAGAGAGGAAGGGGCCTGAGCAGAGGGAGATACTGGAAAAGCAAGGGCAAGACTGGCTGATTTATTTAAAGAGATCACAGAGTAGGAGGCCGAGAAGGGAATCAGAGGAAGAGTTTTCCTTGGAAAGGAGGATTTTTTTTTTTTCTTTTTCAGAGATGGGACTGAAGGAAGAGAGATCAAAGGAAATGTCTTGAAGAAAACGAGTGACAAGAAAAGGAAAGAGTAGGAAAAGTTTGTTCAGGCTTACAAACTCATATAGAATCTTGCTCTCTCTGCACACTACTCAGAACACCCTTCTCAAAGGTTGCCCATCATCCAGGCTTCTTTCACAAGATTTATGGCCTGATTCATTCTCTTCAGCTTCAGTCAGAGACAACCTGACCGCTGCAGTTGGCTCAGCCCTTCTTGCGATGAGTTGACACCATTTCTGGTGGGCTTCAAAGACATAAATGGCCCTCCCCTGAGAGCAGGCTATGCTCAGCACCTGGGCAGCCTCATTACACAGCCAATTAAACCGCTATCGCTTGAAAGGAATCGATAACAGTTCAAGGTCTGTTTCAGTAGACTTTGCATTTCCATGTTCACATGTATTACAGTCTTACAGTCAAAGAGTTCCCAGCCACTGCAAGGGGAAGATGTAAACATGACCTTAGAAATAATAGATTCTTTCACTTTCTCTAGGGGGAGTCCCAGAAGATCCTACTCATTAGACCGTAGGCGAGATCCCTTTAATCTTTTGGAATAGGAAGGCGTTCAGGCAGTTCTTTAAATAGTGGGAAGCTCAAACTTTTTGCTCTGTTGCATCCATCTGGACACAGGCATGTAAGTTCCTCAGGGTCTGTCCTTCCTGGGCATTCCTAAGGGAGGTCCCTAGGTATTGGGGGCAATAAGCCAGAGTCTGGGTTTTCCCCATAAAAGGCTTCTTTTAAATATATCTTTCAGAAACTAATTTAGCTGGTTCTACTTAAATGAACTGGGAAATGCCCCAACAGAAGGACTGAAGTGGGGGACAGAGGGACGTGTGCCAGTTATACCATTGCTTCAGGAGCAGCCTCCCTGGGTCTTTTTCTTTCGGCAGGAGAATGTTGACTTTCTGAATGCAACATACTTTCCCATCTACTTAACTGTGTTACTTAAATAAATTGTTTTGCTCTTGAGGACCTTATACTCTTTGGCTCAGTGAGAAGCTGGTAGATGGGAGTCAGAAGAAACTGTCAATGTGGAATCTAATAGAGTTTCAGTGTGGGAATATTAGGGGTCAGAAGCAACCTCACATTACGTACCTGATCTTGTCATCAGACGACATGGATATTACTATAAAGAGTAAATCTACGGGGAGCAAAAAGATGAAAGCTGTAAATTGGCTAGAAGAAATAGGAGATTTCAATGTGAAAGCAAGTGCTTCTATTCAAGATGTGAACACCAAAGAACTGCTCAGGCTCCCTGCTTTACCCTACTCTCATATCACTTTTTACTCTTTGAAATACTGTCATGTTTGAAGTATTTATTGGTTCTTTTAAAACAAGGTCAAGCCTTCCTCCTTAGTGCCCCCAGCTGACAAGTGTTCAGCGCCAGCAGACTAATTTTGCCGGCCTAAACAAACTTAATTAGGGAAGCTGCTCTGCTGCCAAAAATCACCTAGCACATTCCAAAGCCAAATCTAAAGGGTTTGTAGATTTTCTGCTGTTTGTTATCGTCTGAATTACTGCTTTCCTTCTTTCATGCGGGACAAGAAACACAGGAGCTTATTATTACCCTGGCTCCCCAACTGACCAGCTGTGTGACCTTGCCTGAATTACTTGACTCCTCTGAACCTCAGTTCCTCCTATGGAAGATGGAGATAATAATGAGGACTGTTGTGAGTGTTCGATGAAGTAATGCATTTCTCGTGGTTAGTGCAGTGCCTAACACACAGTAGGCACTAAATGAATTATAGTTTAAGGATAACAACAGCCATTTAAAGCAAACATATAATACATTGGATGTGTGTATGTGAGGGTTCATTGATTTTATTTGCCCTGATTAAAGATGTCTTGAAAAGGAAAGCACAAATGTGAGGACAGAAAAGTAAAGAAATATATATCCCACGTGTAAGTTAGAACGAGAAGGGTGCGATAAACTGCCCTTACTAAAGTCCTCAAAACTCTAGAGAAAATGATAAAGAACTTCTGTGTTTTGTCATCTATAACTTATAACATCACTATGACTATTGGTGACAATACATATTTTTTCAATATATCAAGTGCTGGTAGCCAGGGCTCTATACTGGATATGCAACATCTCATTTCTCTTTGATACATCTTTTTCTTTTTTCTTTTTTTTTTTTTTGATGGACACATCAGAAGAATTGGCACCTGGATATCCTATAAAAATGCAATCTCTTGGGCCCCCATCTTCAGAGATTCAAGTTCAGGAGGATTGGAATGGGGCCCTGGAATCACAAGCACCACAGGTGATTGAGACGCCGAGGATCCCAGAGTCAGACTTGGAAAACCACAGGTAGGTGGGACCCAGCCTCCTCCTACCCCAATGTGCCCCTGGCCATTCCATGCTGCCCAAACCACTCTGTGGTCTGAGATCCCCTAATACCCTTCAGCTGGCATGGCCTTAGAGCACCAGTATACCTCTACTCATCTCCTGCAGAGTGAGGACGAGTCCTTAAGCAAGGTCTGTCCTCTCCACCTGACATGAGCCCCCCCAGCACCCTGCATCATTACCATAATTGTCTCGCAACTTCTGATTAGATACAAACATGACAGCAGCAATCATGTTTCATCTTCGACTTCTAATTGGATGCAATATGGTGATTATGCATCCTGATCAAAGAGCATTTCCATGGGATAATAAATGCTCACAATAGCAATGTCCTTGGGATGTTTTTGCTTTTGCCTTATAGCTGCATGTCCTGTCCCAATTTCCCTTCCCCCAAAGGGAGAGCATGACTTCAGCATCTGCTGCTGATTTTGCCTTGATTTTTCTCATCAAACACACACTCATACACCCATACACAATCTCAGTTGATGCATCTGTTGTTAATTGGCTGTTTCTCATGGCTAGTCCTCTTTCTTGCTTGCTCTCTTTCCTCCAACAATCCCTCTAATCCTCACGGTCACTTAGAATGGAATAGAGAAAAATGATCTGTGAATCATTTCTATAGAAGACTTATTTTCCTCCATCAGTATGCAGCATCTCTTTTCCTTCTTTTTGTCTTTTTTCCAATTGTCTCTTCTCTTTATTAAGAGAATCAGGTCTATGGATCTCTCCCTCCCTCTCTCTCTCCCTCTCCTCAAACTTCATCTATAAATGGGAAGTTAGTATGGTAGAGTGTAAGGAGCCCAGGCTCAGAAGTCAGATCATCCAGTTCTACCATTTACTAGCTGTGTGAACCTGGGCAAATTATCTCACTTCTCTGAGCCTAAGGTTCTTTGAAAGATGAGAACCGCTGTGCTTATGGTATTTTGTACTTTGCAGTATTGTTTGGAGGAATAAATTATACATATGAAAGTGCCAGGCTCAGAGTGAGCACTTGATAAATGCTGGTTATTGTTTTAATATCTACCACACAGGTTTTTTTGTTTTGTTTTAATGAGATAATGTGTGTAAATAATAGCTTAGAACAGAGTCTGGGTAGTTGCACAACAGTTAACGCCTCCCTTCCCATTTGCTTTTTTGGGAAATAGAATGGGGAGGAGGAAGAAACAACATTGGATCCAAAACCAAGGATTTAAAAACTCCTCATAATCAGGCCATCATGCATTAATGCAGCCAAATTATCCAATGTTTCCAGTATATCTGACCTAATTAGTGCAACAGACAATACTCCTGCTCCTCCTTAGGCCTGCGTCTTCCTTACTTTGTGGCTCAGCCTCTTTACATTATGTTCTGTATTGATCTGTGTGTGAGCTGCTCCTGGGCTTGGTGATGATTTATACAAAGGTTCTCTCTGGAAACCATTGTTTAGCCTCCATCTCTTTCTTTTCTCATCCTTGCCAGTCTTTACCCTGCATAACGCTCCAGGTGGCATTCAAGGCTGGAGAAGGTGCTAAACCAATTGCTATATTCCTATGCCAACAACCATGTACTTTACTGAATTTGATTTTTAGTTTACTTTTCTCTAATTGAAAAAATCATGGCATATCAGAGTTTGCAGGACATTTAGAGACCTTAAGTCTAAGCCACTTATTGTATAGTTGAGAGAACTGAGACTCACAGATGTCAACTTATCTGTTCAGAGCCAGAGAGAGGATTCATGACATAGCTGGGGCTAGAGGCCAAGTCCCTGACACCTACTCAAGTGTTTATCCCTCTACAGCACACTGGTTTTTAGATGCTTTTTTTGGGGGGGGGTCAGCTGGCTGGTTTGGGGATTCGAACCCTTGACCTTGGTATTACCAGTGCCACACTCTACCAACTGAACTATCTGGCCAACCCATAGATACTTTTGTTTATTAAGCCATATGTTACAAACAATTCTGCTCCTTTCATCTATTGCCAAGTCTCCCAATTGACTTTTTTCTATTGTTTCTGGCTTTCCCACTGTTGTGGTTTGAATTGTGTCACTCAAAAATATGTTGGGTTTGGATCCCTATACTGGCCAGCCACCAAAAAAAAAAAATACATTGAAATCCTAATCCCCAATACTCCAGAATGTAACATCATTTGGAAATAGGGTTTTTATAGAGGTAATCAGGTTAAATTGAGGTCCTTATGGTGGGCTCTCATCCAATATGACTAATGTCCTTATAAAAAGGAGAAATTTGGACACAGAGATAGATACAGACAGAGGGAAGACGATGTGAAGACACATGAGAAGAAGATGGTCATCTGACTGGAGTGATGCATCTACAAGCCAAGGAATGCAAAGATTGTCAGCAAAATACCAGAAGATAGAAGACATTTTATTTGTACTTCGGAGCCAAATAAAATGCCCATGGTGTCAGTGTTCTGACTGTTGTCCTTGCCTTCTGCATTAGTCAGGGTTCTCCATGGAAACAGAACATATATAGATATAGATATAGATGTAGATGTAGATGCAGGTATAGATATAGATACATAACATATATATAGATATAGGTATAACATATATATATTTATATATATACAGTCATTCCTGATTATTCATGGGGGATTGGTTCCAGGACTTTCCACGGATACCAAAATCCATGCATGATAAAGTCCCTGATATAAAATGGCATAGTATTTGCATATAACCTACACACATCCTCCCATATACTTTAAATCTCTCTTGATTACTTATAATATCTATTACAATGTAAATGCTATGTAAATAGTTCTTATGCTGTATTATTTAGGAAATAATGACAAAGAAAAAAGTCTGTACATGTTCAGCACAGACACAATTTTTTCTGAATATCTTCCATCTGTGGTTGATTTAATCCACAGATGCAGAACACATGAACACGGAGGGCCGACTGTGAGATAGATAGATAGATAGGTAATAGGAACTGGCTCACATGATTATGGAGGCCAAGAAATCTCACAATCTGCAGTCTGCATGCTGGAGGCCCAGGAAGGCTGGTGGTGTTTTTCAGTCTGAGTCTGAAGGCCTGAGAATCAGGGGAGCTGAAGGCTGAGAGCAGGAGAAGACGGATGTCCCAGCTTACACAGAGAGAGTAAATTCACTCTTAGCTATGGTTTGAATGTGCCCCCCCCAAAAGTTCATATACTGAACCTTAGCTCGCAGTGCGGCAGTGTTAGGAGGTGGGGACTTTAAGAGGTGACTGGATTGTGAGGGTGGAGCTGTCATGAACAGATTAATACCGTTATTGTGGGAGTGAGTTAGCTCTTGTGGGAGTGAATTTGTTCTTGGGGGACCAAGTCGTTATAAAAGTGAGCTTGGCTCCCTCTTGCCCTTCTGCTTTTCTGCTATGGCATAATGCAGTACAGAAGTCCTCACCAGGAGTTGCCACCATACCCTTGGATTTCCTAGCCTCTAGAACCATGAGCCAAATAAACTTCTCTTCTTTATAAATTACCCCATCTCGGGTATTTTGTTATAGCAACAGAAAATGGACTAAGACACCCCTTCCTCTGCCTTTTTTGTTCTATTCAGGCCCTCAACATATTGGATGGTGCTCACCCACATTTGTGAGGGGAATCTTCTTTACTCAGTCTACAGATTCAAATGTTAGTCTCTTCTAGAAACTCCTTCACAGATACACCCAGAAATAATGTTTTTACCAGCTATCTGGGCATCCCTTAGCTTAGTCAAGTTGACACATAAAATTAACCATTACACCTTCTGCTGCATCTATAAGATCATTTTGTTGTTTTGTTGCTTGCGCTTATTCTGAGATTTGGAGAATTTTTGAAGAATATGCTTTGGTTGGTGGCTGCATAGGGTAGACGTGCTTGCCAACAGTGTTTCTCTAGGTATAGTTATAGTTTTTGAGGATTGTTATAAGTCCCCTACTCGTGTGGCATTCTCCAGATATACCTTTGTTTCCTCATCTTGCTTTCAAGCTGATGTATCTGGGCTATGCTAGCATGAGGCCCTTTATATTATTGCCTTGGTGATACAGCTGTTACTGCAGTCTCACAGGACAGTGACAGGATCCAGGGCTGATTTTTTTTTTTTTTTGACAAGCATCAAAGCCAGGAAAATTATACTAATAACTATTCTCTTCGCAATCCTAGCACTAGTGCAGTGACTAAGAATTGTCAACAATATACATACAGTGCTAATCTACGCTGGGTAATAATCAGAACAGACTTCATGACAGATGCTTGGAAATTTTCATAAACAGGGATCTTTGCTTTTAATCCTCTTGATGATGTTTTCCCAGAGCTGTGTTGAGGTCAAGAAGAAGAAATAGGGGTTATCCAGCTATGACTAGAGCAATCAATGATGAAAACTGGTACGACTTGACAGAGGGGCATTACTAATGGGTACTATGGGGCAGAATGAAAACAGCATGGGCTTTGGCATTACCCAGACTTAGGTTTGAATTCTGTGTGACTTTAGAAATGTGGCCTAAATTTACTGAGCCTAAGATTTAAAAAAAAAAAAAAATCCCAAGTATTTTAAAGGTAAAAAAAGAATAATGTAGCAAACATAAATGTACTCCCCATCAAGTTTTATAATAATTATAAATTACAAACACAGTGGTAGCCTCATGCGTATCCTTCCCCAAGCACGTTTCCTCCTTGCCACTCTCCCCAGTCCCACCACACATATATTCAAAGCAATTAATTCTGAAAACTCAAAAATACTCAGACATATCAAAACTAAAATTGCTTCTGAAATGGCAGGGGTTGATAGAGACTCTTACTGCAGAGCTAATTAATATATCTGGCAAAAGAATAGCAAAAGGGCTTGTTTAGGGAAGTCTTGGATGGTATTTCTACTTTTAAAATGTAAATTAGAATCTGCCAGGAAAATATTAGATTTACGGTAGGTTGCGTGGTTTTCTGAACAAGACCAGATTAATTAGTTCCTATAATGAATACTCAGTGCGCATTGGCTTTATGTGGGTGTGATGGTTAATTTTACGTAGCAACTTCACTGGCCCAGATATTTGGTCAAACATCATTCTATCTGTTTCTGTGAAGGTGTTTCTGGGTAAGACTGACATTTAAATTGGTGGACTTTGAATAAAGCAAATTACCTTCCATAATGTGGGTGGGCATCATTCAATCAGTTGAAGGCCTTAAGAGCACAAAGACTGACCTCCCCTGAGCAAGAAGGAATTCTGCCTCCAGGCTGCCTTTGGGTTTGAGAGGCAACATCAACTCTTCCCTGGGTCTCCAAGCTGCTGACCTTCCCTGCAAATTTTGAACTTACCAAGCCTCCACAATCATATGTGAGCCAATTCCTTATAATCTCTCTCTCTTTCTTGCTCTCTCTCTACACACACACACACACACACGCGCGCACACACATGCACACACACACACACACACACATGCAGAAACATCCTGTTGGTTCTGTTTTGGTATCCTGACCAATACAGTGGCTAGGCAGCCCCTCTTTTGTTTTCTTTCTTTTTTTTTTTTGACCAGTAAGGGGATCTTAACCCTTGACTTGGTGTTGTCAGCACCACACTCAGCCAGTGAGCAACCGGCAATCCCTATGTGGGATCCGAACCCGGGGCCTTGGTGTTATCAGCACCGCACTCTCCCGAGTGAGCCACGGGCCGGCCCCCCCTCTTTTGTTTTCTAAAGGGGGAAACGGTGGGTGCTTTCTAATCATCCTGTTGGTGCCTATGTTTCCAATATATATTCACAGCTGTATGTACCTTACCCCTTATGTCCCTCCTCAGTGCAAAAACATTCTTGGCTTCCTTTGCTTACCAGGTTAAGTAAAAATGCCTTAGCCTGTCATTCTGACTGTCTATAGTTTTCCTGTCCACTATGTACTTATATTCCTACATTCCAAATAAATTGAATAAAACACCTCTGCATGTGACTTTTCTTAAACTTGGACGGTATTCCCCCTATCCTCTGCATATCCCAAACCAAACCACAAACAAATCCTATTTTGTTTCAGATTATCTTCTAGAAGCAGAAAATTTGTGAGGAACAAGACAGATATGGTCCCTTTACTCATGGAGCTCACATACTGATGAGGAAGACAAAGACTAAATAAATAAATGAATAAATAAATATGATAATTTTAGATTATGGTTAAGACTCTGAAGAAACTTAACTAGGGTAATGTGTAGAGAGTGACAGGGAGTGCTACCTTAAATTGGTGGCCAGAGATGCCCTCACTGTGGTGGTGATATTGGGGCAGCTATGGCCCCTGCCCTCATAGATCTCACAACCTAGTTGGGGTCACAGGGACGTACACACAGTATAATTTGGGAGCATGAGTGTTTATCATGTGGGAGTACAGAAAAGGGCTACCTAACACGGGCTGGTGTTGGACAGGGAGGGTGTCCTGGAGGAAGTGACATTTAAGCTGAGATCTAAAGCATAGTAGGAATTAGACAAAAAAATAAAGTGGGAAAGGAAGAACATTCCAAGCAAAAAGAGTAGTTTGTATGATGAATATCCAGAGATGAAAAAGAGCCTGACTTTTTGGGAAACTACAAGTAGTTCAGTAGGTTGAATCTTAGATATGAGCATGGGAATGGGAATGAGGAAGCTGGAGAAGTAAGCAGGACCAGATCATAAAGGGCTTTGTAGGTCCTGCTACTACAGTGTGAGGTGCTGAGGTGGTTTTTCTTATCATTTTTGTCTTCTTTCTATATGTAAGCAAATAATCTACACATGGTTTCACAGCTAGTAAGTGGCAGAGCTGGGATTCAAACACAGGCTTGTCTGGCTCTACTATACAATTCTTCATACAGAACACTGAGCAGTCTGGTTTGGTTGGAACATATGGTATATATAGGAAAATAGTGGGACAGAAGCTAGAAAAGTTTAGTGAGGCCAGATTACTGGGGGTTAGTTAAATGCCTGTCTGAGGAATCTCTACTTAATTATCTTAATTTCACAGATGAGAAAACTGAGGTTCAAAGAAACTAAGAAAGTTGCCTGTGGTTGCAAGTTTAGTATGTTAAATGGGAATTTAACTGAGGTTTAATTGGTGCTAGAGTCGGAGATCTATACTTAATCCTCAAAACTGCCTCCCTACTGTACTTTCAACTGCTTCCTCTCCACTGGCTCTGTCTACTCAACTGTCCAAAAGAAAAAAAGCTCCACATATATTGAGCATTTACTGTGTGCCACAAACTGCACAAATTGTTCTGCCTTCAGTAGCTCATTTAGTCTTCACAGCAGTGCTGTAAGGAGGGCACTGTATTTACCCTCATTTTATAAATGAGGAAATTGTATCTCTCAGAGAGGTAAAGGAACTTGTCTAAGGTCGTACTGTGAATACGTCACTTCCTTATGCACACAGTGGTGATAGTTGAAGCTTCAGTAGTAGATGTGGTCACTGAGGAGGATGATGAGGAAGAAAGAAAGAGGAGAGGAGAGACAAGGAGATGACAGGAAAGGAAAATGGGACAGATGGTGGATTAGTCTGCTCAGGCTACCATAACAAGATCTCATAGACTGGGTGGCTTAAATAATAGACATTTATTTCTCACAGTTCTGGAGGCTGGGAAGTCCAAAATCAAGGTGCTGGTTAATTTTGTTTCCCAATGAGGGCTCTCTTTCTGGCTTGCAGACAGCAGCCTTCTTGCTGTGTAGTCGCACGGATGAGAGAGAGAGAAAACTCTGGCCACTCTTCTTCTTTTTATATGGATACTAATCCCATCATGGGGGCTCCTCATGATCTCATCTAACACTAATTACCTCCCAAAGACCACATCTCCTAATAGCATCACATTGAGGGTTAGGGTTTCAAGATATGAATTTTGGAGGGAGACACAATTTGTTCTATAGTAGAAAGGGAGAGGAGAGAAGGGGGCAAACAGAGAACTGAACCTGGGGGAATACCCAGGTGGGGAGGGAGGAAGAGGCGAGGCAGACAGTGGGGGCAGAAACAGTGGTCAGAGGAGTGCAGTGCCCTCAAGGATGAGGCAGGGAAGGGGCTTAGGGCCAAGAGTGTTCAATGCCACTGAGTCACTGCAGTGGACAAGGTCACATGGAAGTGTCTAAATGTTGGATTTGGTCACCTGGGATGTTTCAGAGTAGTTGCAACCAGCAGAGTGGTGGGGGCTGAGGACAGACTGCAGAGATGAGAGAACAGAGAACAGGTGGATTCACGGGTTTGGTGGAGACTGGACGGAGAGGACATGAGAGATCTCTGGATGAGGAAAACAAATTTGGGATGGAGGATGCTGTGATTCAGAATGATTGACAGGGAGGGGATAGAAGCGGAGAGACTGAAGATTCAAGCAAAATCAGTGAGTGGGGGTGGTAATTAATTTATGAAGTGAGTTCCTGGAGGGACTGAGAGAAGAACAGGACTGAGCGAGTTGGAGAGCCCAGGTTGGGGAAGGAGGGTCCGTGTGGTGCAACAGGCACAAGATAGGGTTTAGATTATTACAGACTTGGTTCTTGGTTCCACCTGTTACTAACTTAGGACCTTGTGCAAGTCACTTGGTCTCTCTCTGCCTCAGTTTCCATACTTGGCAAATGGGGTTAATGATAGAAGGTATTTCTTAGGGTAGTTGTGAGAATCCAATGAAATAATTGATGGGAAAGCACTGAGCATGGGACCTGGCACCTAGTAGGTGTTCAGTGAAGGGCTGATGAAGGAAAACATGGAGATATTGGGAGGAGTGAAATTGAGTTAGCACCTATGAACTGGGATTATCATTCCAAAGGTGGCATAAGGAATATGTTTCTTGTCTAGATTGGGTCCAGTTGTGCCCCACTGTGGAAGGTGTTAGTACTGCTCCCTTTCCTGCAGGGCATAGAGTAGGACTACACTTTTCCCGTCTCTTGAAGTTAGATGCAGCTACGTGACTTGCTTTGGCAAATTAAATATGAAAAGTGCTTCTAGGTGGAAGCCTCTAATTGCTGGTTCTCAACTTTCCAGCACTCTCTTTCTCTGCCTTGTGAAATGGGGAAGCACTCACTGATAATGGACGTGCAGTGCCAAGCCATCTAGTAGAGGACAGCGGCCCTAGACAGCCACCGAGACCTGCAGTGGACTGTGTGGCAAAGAAAGAAACGCATGCTCTCTTAACCCACTGAGATCATGAAATCATTTGATACTGCGGCATAACCTGGCCTATCTAGATTTATATTCCTCCAAAAGTGAAAGCAAAGTGTCCCTTAATTTAATACTTAGTAGTGTCTTTGAGGACATGGTATGAAAAGTGAGGCTAAAGCTAATGTGACTGAGTTTTAACAACTTGCCAGAATTTATAATATCCCAAATTAATGTCCTAGCCTTCAAAGTAGCCACTACGGGATTATATAATAATTCAAATGATGTTAACAACAGTGATGAAATTCCTTTTACAACCTAGCCTCAAAATTGATTAATTTAGTCATTTGCTATGTGCCAGGCACTGGGGATACAGAGGTGAAAAGATGTGTTCTTTCCCCTTCAGGAGCTTGCAGTGTTGTAGCAGGAAATACGTAAGTGTTTTAAAGTGTCCCAATGTACAGCAGGGCCGTAGATGGGGGAAGGGGTCAGTTCTAGCAGAGATTCAGGAAAGGCTTCATAGAGAAGAGGTGAGTAGGTTCACTGGGCAGATAGATTGGCATGGAGGTGAAGCTGTTCCAGGGAGAAGGACCAACGGGAGCAAATGCCTGCCGGCTGGAAGTAGCTGGCACATTTGGATACGTGCTTCTGTGTGAAGCGTGAGGAGGGGCCGCTGGAAGACGTGAGGCTGGAGAAGCAGCGAGGGGCAGGTCATGGAGGGCCTGCTACGCCATGCTGGGGAGTTTGCACTTTATTCTGTAAGAGAGGCAGAACCAATGAAGGGTTTTAAGCAGGGGAGCCACATGATTTCTTTTCTGAGTAGCAACAGGAAAAATACAATTAATATTGTGACAGGAAAACATCGTTATGTATAATCTCACTATCTTCTAAGAGTTGTGAATTCTAATCAGTAGAGTTCCTTATTGAAGGGATGAGGGTGGGTGATGGGACTTTGGAGCTGCTTGAAGAAAATCAAGTGCTCAGCATCAAAGTGGTGGGGGCACAGGGGGGGATTAGTTCATGGGTGAGGGAAGGAAAGAAGAAAAGGAAAGGGGGTGATTGAGGAATCCAGACCAAGATGTCTAATGGGGATTTTCCATTAATGTGTTTGCTGTTTCGTGTGCTGTATAAACCCTCTTTTCTCTATAGAACTGCCAGCAAAATCTGCATTGCTCTCTTGTGCTTTGTGGGGGAAATTTGCTATTTAGAGATGCAGCGAAGTGCTGATCGTTACCTAAAGGTTGATGTGGGGCAAAAAACAGAGGCTGCACCTGGAGACAACGTCTAGGCTATATATTGTAGACTCTGGCTTGCCCTTGTGACTTATTTTGGCCAATGAGACAGTAGCAAACTTCATGCCAGCGGAGGCCTAGAAAAGCACTTGCGCCTGTCCACTTTCCCTCTTGCCCCTCTGCCTTCACCATGAGAACGTGCTTGGGCTAGCCTTTTGGATAATGAGAAACAGGTGGCTCTAGTCACCCTGGTTGCCTCAGCTGACAGCCAGCCAACTGCTAGAGGTGTAAAGTGAGCCTCAGCTAAGACCAGAACTGTCCAGCCAGGCCCAACCAAGATCAGAACTGCTCAGCTGACCAGGAGACTCATGATAACAAATAAATGGTTATTGTTTTTTTTTTTTTTTTTTTTTTTTTTTGCCACTGAGTTTTGGGGTGATTTGTCACACAGCATTGTTGTGCTGCCCCTGCCACAATCAGAGCAATGGGGAATCAGGAAGCTCCCACTTCAACCAGGCTCCACATTCCAGTTTCTAGATTCATAGGTGCTGAAAATAGAACACAGGCCATCCATTGTGCTAGCAAGGACTGTAGCATAGGCAGTGTAGTCCTGCAGAAAAACAATGTTAGTGGCATTTGTGTTTGTTTAGCTGGATATTGATGATGGCTTTCCAATGCCCCAAAGTTTCTAACTCTTCTGGAAAATGTTATCTTGATATTTGTCCCCTGTGGTTTCTGATAAGTGCAAATCTGTCTGCTTCGTTAATGGCCTCTGTTCTGATTTTCATTTTTGCATTATGTTTAAGCTTAAACTCACTTCAAACTATTTGGGAAGTAATAATGAATCCCAGATCAGAGTATCATAGAATCATTGAATCGTAGAGCTAGAATAGATTTTTGCATTTAACTAGGGACAAGGATATCAGTAGAGCCCATTCTTACAGATGGGACTTGGTCCTCAGGTCTTCCTGAATATTCTCCCATGTTTTATGTGTGTGAGGGGGTAAGGTGAGAGAAGGCTTGGAAAGCCATCTAAAACAACATGCTTTAGTGTCAGATCTCAGATTCGAGGAATCCAGTTCTCTATCGCCACATGTGGGTGAATCCTATTCTCAAATACTGCATGTTTGAGCAACCAGCCCCCAATATCCAAATTCAATTTCAGTTCAGTCCCTCTAGTTTTGATAAGTATTTCTCCTTAAACCTCACACAAGATGCATATTTTCCTCCTTTTTGTATTTTACAGAATTCGTTCAGAGTTCTTTTCTTGTACTATACTTAAGGATGGACAAAGTTTTAGGCAGAATAGTAATTTCCACGAGAATGTCCTTATTCTTAGGAAATGCAATGCTGAAGAATTTAGGGCTGAACTCTCCTGGTTCATGCAATTTCCTTTTAAATGGTTCAGCAAAAATAAAATATGTACATCTACTATTGATCTATATAAAGCAAATATGGCAAAATGTTAACAGTTGTTGGATGTAGGTAGAGGGTATTTGGGTGTACATTGTACAATTCTTTTAAATTTTTTGTTTGAAAAACTTTAAAAAATTGTTTTATAAAGAAACTTCTGTCCTAGATGGCTCCACCAGAGTTTTACCACATATTCAAAGAACCTAATTGTATATGCAGAGTAAATAATTTTTTTTTTTCCTTTCTTTTTTTTTTTTTTTTTTTCTTTTTCCGTGTCCGGCAACGGATCGCAACCCTCAGTGTCGCCCCCGCACCGGACCAGGGACCAGCAACAGGATCACAACCCTCGGTGTTGCTCCCGCGCCTCGCTCAGCCAGTGAGCGGGAACCGGTCTGTATGTGGGATCCGAACCCTCGG
>NW_007727532.1:67580-70449 GCF_000696425.1 Galeopterus variegatus
CCCTCGGCGGGAGCGCCGTCGCGCTTCCCAAGCGGCGCACTATAGCAGTGCGCCACCGGGCTGGCCCCTGAGTAAATAATTTTTAAAGTAACTTTTGAATGCAGTACTCTGACTGGAAATACTGAGTGAGATAAATTCTAGGGAAAAAGAACCACAACGACATCTTAACTTTCCTCATTAGATTTATTGTTCATAGCATTTTAATTTTGAAACAATTTTTTGCATATCATAGGATAAAGCAAATAAGTACATTAATATTATTAGGAACTGAGATTTGCACTGTAAGAGAAAAGAGTCAGAAATATAAGTTATGTTGGTGGGAGATACCTGGAGGTTCTTGAAATTCACAGTGGTTTCCAGATGAGCACTTAAGAATCACCTGTTTTGCTTGTTCAGGCTGAGAACTCTGGCAGCAGCTTCCTTGACCTCTGCTCCCCTAGCTCTTCCAACAGATGTGTAGGTCTCTGTTTCCTTGAATTAAAACACTTTATACTTGGAATACACAGAGTGGCTTCTGTTTTCTGACCAAAGCCTGATTAATAGAGGGAGGCTATTTTAGTTGTGGTTCATTCATACCCTAAATTAGAGCCCTTTAGAGTCTCAGCTTCATACGGGTCAGGTTTCTGCCTTGCCCCTTGAGGCCATGGAGCTGTTGCCCAAAGTAAGCAGTGCCAGCAAATACTCTCAGAGCAAAAGTGATGCCTCAATCAATTCAGGCTGCTATAACAAAGTACCATAGAAGAGTGGCTTCAATAGCAGGAATTTATTTCTCACAGTTCTGGAGGCTGAAAGTCTGAGATCAGGGTACCAGCATGGTCAGATTCTGGTGAGGGCCCTCTTCTGAGTTGCAGACAGCTGACTTCCCCTTGCAGCCTCACATGGTGAAGAGCAGAGAGAGCTCTCTGGGGTCCCTTTTGTAAGGGCACTAATCCCATTCATGAGGGCTCCACCCTCATGTCCTAATCACATCCCAATGGCCCCACCTCCTAATACCATCACATTGGGGGTTAGGATTTCAACATATGAATTTAAGAGGGGACACAAATATTCAGTCCATAGCAAGTGGCTTTGGTGTACTGATAATCAGCTTACTTCTCTAGAAACAGGCTTTCTTTCAAAAATTTGACTTGGAAGTTTCCGCACTATCTTTTGATCATGTAAATATTTTTAAGGAAATATTTTTGTATTTTATCCAGGATTTTTTGTTATTTTTGGCAGGAGGGTTCATCTGAATAACCTAGCCTGTCATTAAAGGCAATGGAAGTCCCTATAAGCTTTTGAACCTAATCAAAGGAGGACCTAACAGTGTTAAGTTAATGGAAATAATTGTGTGAACCCTGGCAAACCAGTGGAGAGGATCTATTTAAGGCAAGAGGCCTTTTCAAAGTCTCTCCATTTAAACCATTTATGCAGCCGTCTAATGCATGATGCTGGTTCTCCTCATTATAATGGCTTTAAAAACCCAGTACAGTAAGGTTTCAATTCTTTGTGCTTATAAATTATACCAGTGACAGATGTAAAGCCGAGTCTGTTACAGCAGGGCCTGCTTTTGAATCATGGTGTCCTTTGGAAATCTGATGAAAGCACATACGCACCAAAGTGAGCATACAATTTCAGTGATTCACAGGCCCCCTGAAGCCCATCAGTGGGTCCCAGATTAAGAAGTTGTCGCTTAGTATCTAGACTACTTAACTCTGGAAACTTGCAACCCCACAGAAGCGGACGGAAAAAAATGGGTGGAAATGTTTTATACACCTATTAGGCCACTAGGGGCGCTGCAACCCAGCAAGGAGGAATGCTCATGCTCAGACAATTTCAGATTGAGCAAAACTGCCTTCTTCCCGCTGCTGTGTCTGCACTAGAGAAATATAAAGTAAATTGATGTGGCGCCAGCCTAAAATAACTGTTTCCTGTTGAATTTGCTTTCCTGGATCTTGAAGATGAGAAGAGCAGAGTGTGAAATTGAGCTTATTCACATGAGTGGTTCATGAACTTCCAGACTGGTTGGAAGTTAATTCTTCAGCTAGAGAACTCTCTTTTTGCACCCTTCCTACCCTTTTTAACAAGGGAGTAAGTAAAAAGTCAGAAATTTTATTGTCAGATTGAAGAATCCCTCTTTAAGCTTTCTCTCTCCTGTATCTTGAATCTCCATGGATTGTAATCTTCCCCAAAAGGGGACTCCAAATACGACCTGGGTATTCCTCCCTCTAATCAGAAGAAATTCAGGAGAGACAATGAGAAGACTTTACTAAAGGGAATTCATGTAAGTATCTTCAAAAGATGATGTGGTTGAAGGTTCAAAATGAGATGGGGTGATCCTTCTAGGCTGAAGGAATACTATTTTTAAAATAACTTTTTCATCTATTTAAATTTCACCATTTAGTCTTTTTGCACAAGATATGCTCGGTGCAGGGAAATTAGAAAACACTAAGTAAAAAGAAATAGGACACATGTGGTTAATAGTAACCACCATTTATTGAGCACTTACCTCATGCCAGACACTGTGCTAAATCTTTATACACTATCTCATTTAGTCCTCAAAACAGTCTGATGACTTAAGTATTCTAATACTTTTAATTAATTCTAATTAATTAATTTTACAGATGTAGAAACTGGGGTCCAAGGTCATGCAGTTAAGAGGCAGTGGAGTTGAGATGTGAATACAGGCACAGTTTTGAGCTCAATCTTTTTTTTTTTTTTTTTTTCCTGTACTTTTTTTAGAAAATGGGGTCTCGTTACAAAAAAACACAACAGTTCTGAACAGTTAACATTGTAAAAAGGTATAAAAATACAGGGACTCTGAGCTCTCTGTGGAATTTTCTGACAAACACTCTGAACTAAGGCGGAGAGATCTCTGGGAAGCCAAAGT
>NW_007727532.1:70576-105921 GCF_000696425.1 Galeopterus variegatus
GCTCATTTTTTTTTTTTTTTTTTTTTTTTCCTGTACTGTTTTTAGAAAATGGGGTCTCGTTACAAAAAAACACAACAGTTCTGAACAGTTAACATTGTAAAAAGGTATAAAAATACAGGGACTCTGAGCTCTCTGTGGAATTTTCTGACAAACACTCTGAACTAAGGCGGAGAGATCTCTGGGAAGCCAAAGTCAGGGCCTGGGTTCCCTGACCCCTTCTCTTTCGCATGAACCAATGCTCCAGGGGCCTGTTGCAGGACTGGCCATAGACAAGGGCTCTCCCTGACCACTAACTTTGGCTCAGCCATTCTCAGGGAGGACCTTGTACAATCTAGAGAGGCTCAACCCGGGAGTGGGGGGTGGCATAAGGTGGGGCCCACAGAAAGTCCTGATGATGCCAGGAAGCAACTGCTTGTTCTGGCCTCAGCACTGTCTCACTGGCTCCTCCTCACCCCCACCCCAGCTCTGGGGGCCCTGATGGACCAGGGTTTGGTGGGTTGTGGTGGAGAGGAGGCTCTCTTGTGCCCTGGTCATGGTGCTGCTCTCTGGTGCTGCAAACCAGAGGGTTAGAGCCCAATCTCTTAACCACTGTGCTTTTATATTTTTATCTCAAGTGCTGTTACTAAGAGAAACTACCCAATACAGAGAAATTGGAGTCAAGGACCTAGGTTTTAGCTCTGGCTCAGCCATTAATTAGCAATTAGAGCCTAGATACCTCTTCCTAAGAATTAAGAGCAACTTTTGGGCTGGCCCATGGCTCACTTGGGAGAGCGTGGTGCTGACAACACCAAGTCAACGGTTAAGATCCCCTTACCAGTCATCTTAAAAAAAAAAAAAAAGAAAAAAAGAATTAAGAGCAACTTTTGGGCTGGCCCATGGCTCACTTGGGAGAGCGTGGTGCTGACAACACCAAGTCAACGGTTAAGATCCCCTTACCAGTCATCTTAAAAAAAAAAAAAAAGAAAAAAAGAATTAAGAGCAACTTTTAATGGCTCCCAGTTGCCTTTAGCATAAAATCAAAGTTCCTTAGTCTGGCATTCGAGGCCACTATTCAATTCTGGTTTGTTTGCTGTTTTGTTTTGTTTTGTTTTTTGACACCTGGCTGGTATAGTGATTGAACCCTGGACCTTGGTACTATCAACACCATGCTCTAACCAACTGAGCAAACCAGCCATCCCTCTTGTTTACTGTTCTTGACTATCAAATCCACTTGAACTTTCCCTGCTTTTACTCTACTAATGCTTTGGGAGTCATTTTGCTTATATCCTAACTCACCCTTAGTAAGCTATGCCATTCACCCACATCTTAGCTCTGATTAGGCTTATTCATTATTCATTAAAAACTTGAGTGCCTGCCATATTTCAAGTACTAGGCTAGGTGCCAGGAATATGACAGTCAATAAGACAGCCAACATCCCTGGCCTCAAAGACATAACAGTCTAGAGAGAGAAATAAAGGATAAATGAATTAAAAACAAAACAAAACAATAAAAACAACAACTAGGACTGAAAATTTTGATTTGTCCCCAGTGGTTAGATTTAGCAAAAAATTCAAAGCATCTATTATAAATATGTGCAATGAACTAAAGGAAGCCATGTTGAAAGAAATGAATGCAAGTTTGACAACAATGAATCAACAGATGGAGAGTCTCAATAAGGAGATAGAAATGATTTTTAAAAAAACCAAATGGTAATTGTGAAAATGTATAACAACTGAAATGAAAAGTTTATTACAGGGGCTCAAGAGTGGATTCTGGATGGCAGAAGAAACAATCAGTAGACTGAAGATAACTATTTTCAATAGAAATTATGCATTTCAAACAGCAGAGGAAAAGAGACTGAAGAAAAATGAACAGAGTCTCAGAGACCTGTGATACAATATTAAGCCTACCAAAAACAAACAAACAAACAAACAAACAAACAAAAAAGCCCAAAACACATAATGGGAGTAGAGAGAGAGACAGGGCAGGAAAAAAGTAGAAAGGGAAAGGAGAAAAAATGTGAAGAAATAATAGCCAAAAACTTCCCAGAGTTTATGGAAAACATGAATATACAGATCCAAGAACCTCAACAAACCCCAAGTAGGATAAATACGACAAGATCCGTGACAAAGAAAATCGTGAAGGCAGCAAGAGAAAAAAACTCGTCATGTATGGGGAGCATTCAATGTCATTACCAACTTTCTCATGGGAAGCAATGGAGGCCAGGAATCGGGAGGATGATATGTTCAAAATGTTGAAGGGAAAAAAAGCTGCCCAAGAAGAATTTTATTTCTCAGAAAAGTATCTTTTGTAAATGAAGGAAAAATAAAGACATTTACAGATAAACAAAGACTAAGATAACTTGTTAGCAGACCTGACTTACAAGAAATCCTTAAGGACTTAAGGAAGTCCTTCAGGTTGAAAGGAAGTGACAACAGGTGGTAACTCAAATCCACAGGGAGACACGAAGTGTGCCACAAATGGTAAATATGTGGGGTAATAAAAGACTCTATAAATATATTTTCTCATTTCCTCTCTTTTTAAAAATATATACGATTGTATAAAGCATTACTTACAATATTGTATTGCTGGGTTTAAAATACACAGGGGTATAATATATATATAACAATAATAGCACAAAGGAGCAGGGAGTTTATGAAACTATATTGGAGAAGTTTCTGTAGTTTACCAGAATTAAGTTACTATTAATTTGAAGTAGACTGTGGTAAATTATGACTCCTATTCTACTCCCTAGAGCAACCACTAACAAACCAATAAAAAAAAATAGTAAAAAAATCAACAGAAGAATTAAAATGGTACACTAAAAATATTTATTTAATGCAGAAGAAAGCAGGTGATGAGGACCAACAAAGACAGGAGTCATATAGAAAACAAATTGAGAATGGCAAATATAATTAAACCATAAGAAGAATTAAATCAAATGTGAATAATCTAAATACCCTAAACAAAAGGCAGAGATTGTCAGACTGGATTTTAAAAAATCCAATTATATGCTGCTTACACAAGACACGCTTCAGATTCAAAGACACAAGTAGATGGAAAGTAAAATAATGGAAAGAGATATACCATGCAAACAGTAATTATGAAAGAGTGGCTATACAGTAGTCCCCCCTTATCAATGATTTTGTCTTCAGTAGTTGCAGTTACCCACGGTCAACAGTGGTCCAAAAATATTATATGAAAAATTTTATAATTAAACAATTTATGTTTTAAGTTGTATGACATTCTGAGTAGCATGATGAAATTTCATGCCATTCTTTTCCATCCTGCCAGGAACGTGAATTATCCCTTTGTCCAGTGTATCCACACTGTATATGTTACCTGCCTATTAGTCACTTAGTAGCTGTCTTGGTTATCAGATAGATCACAAGAAGAAGTGTGAGTACAGCACAACAAGGTATTTTGCGAGACAGAGAGAGAAGGAGAGAGAGAGAGAGACCATGTTCACAGAACTTTTATCACAGTATATTGTTACAATTGTTCTATTTTAATATCTTATTGTTGTTAATCTCTTATTATGCTTAATTTATAAATTAAACCTTGTCATCGGTATGCATGCATAGAAAAATATATATACATTGGGTTCAGTACTACCCGCAGTTTCAGGCGTCCACTGGGGGTCATGGAAATGTTTCCTGCTGATAAGGGGTGTATTAGTCCGTTTTTGTGTGGCTATAACAGAATACCTGAAACTGGGTAATTTATAAAGAATAGAAGCTTATTTGGCTTACGATTCTGGGACAGCTGCATCCATCACAGGCCTCAGGCTGCTTCTACTCATGGTGCAAAGTGGCAGGCAGCTGGCGGGTACAAGCAGATCACATGGTGAGAGGAAGTGAGAGAGAGAGAGAGGGAGGTGCCAGGAGGTCAGGAGGTACCAGGGTCCTTTAAACAACTAATAGAGCGAGAACTCACTCACTACCCCCATCCCCTAGGGAGAGCATTAATCCGTTCATGAGGGATCCACCCCCATGATTCAGACAGCTTCCAACACTTGCCACATTGGGGATCAAATTTCCACATGAGTTCTGAGAGGACAATGCATCCAAACTCCGTCAAGGGGGGACCACAGTATTAATGTCAGAGAAAATAAAGTTTAAGACAAGAAATATTATTAGAGAAAAAGATAGGCATTACATAAGGATAAAAGAGTCAATACATAAGGAAGATATAATAATTATAAACATATATACACCTAAAAGCAGAAACTCAGGAAAAATAGACAATTGTAGTTGGAGATTCCAAGGAAAGCAGAAGGAAATTATGATTAGAGTCAAAATCAGTAGAAGAGAATACAGAAAAATAAAAACAATAAAACCAAAAGTTGATTTTGAAAAGACCAAAAAAATTGACAAACCTTTAGCTAGATTGACTAACTAAAAAAAAAAAAAAAAAAAAGTCAGGAATGAAAGAGAATACTACTACTGACCTTACAGAAATTAAAAGGACTATAAGAGGATGCATTAGTTTCTTATGTCTGCTATAACATATTACCCAAAACTGGGTGGCTTAAAACAACAGAAATTTATTCTCTCACAGGTCTGGAGGCTAGAAGTCCAAAATCAAGGTGTTGGCAGGGCCACACTCTTTCTAAAGGATCTAGGAGAGAATTTTTCCTTGCCTTTTTCAGCTTGTGGTGGTTGCTGGCAATCTTTGGCACTTCTTGGCTTATACAGTCTCTGTCATCATGGTGGAGTGAGCAGGACCGAAACCATGTTGGGACCTAGAGCTGCCTGGGCTGCAGAGGCGGGGGAGGATTTTTAAAAGGACAGTTTTTTCTCTCCACCTTTCTTCCCATCCCCTGACTTTCTTATCTCGCTGGCTAAGTAGGTAAACAAGGCCGAGAAGCTAATTACCTCTTTGCAAAGCTAACAGTTCTTTCTTTGAGACTTGTAGAGTTTTGAGAAGTGATCAAGGCCAAATGACTGAAGCTGACCTTGGGCACCAGCCAAGTACACCAGTGCAAATCAAAACCTTGCAGGGTCTTGACATAACAGCAAAGATGAGAACAGAAACCAGATGAGGCCTTGGCAAGATCTTGTACCTGACCCATAGAAACAGACCCCTTGTAACTCACATCTCCTGCTCTCCTGCTTCTCACCTCCCACATTCCATTCCCTCAAGCCTTCCTTTAAAAAGCCGCCAGCAGGGCCGGCCTCTGGCTCACTCGGGAGAATGCGGTGCTGGTAACACCAAGGCCACGGGTTCAGATCCCTATATAGGGATGGCCGGTTAGCTCACTTGGGAGAGCGTGGTGATGACAACACCAATTCAAGGGTTGAGATCCCCTTACCGGTCATCTTTAAAAAAAACAAAACAAAACAGTAAATGTAAATCTTTGAGATGGGATAGCCTACCATCTCCTTCAGCTGAATACATATGCCTTTCTAACACCAACCATTTGGCTTCTGAGTTTTTGTCTTTCCTTTTCAAGGGGGTGGGCAGCGGGACCTGAGTCTGGTAACAATCACGTGGCCTTCTCCACTGTGTGTGTCTCCTCTGTGTCTTCACATAGCCTTCTTATGAGAATAGTTATTGGGTTTAGTATGACCTCATCTTAACTTTAATTATATCTGCAAGGACCCTATTTCCAAATAAGACCACATTTGGAGATTCTGGGTAGACACGAATATTTGGGAACACTATTCAACCCAAACAGGGGGTATTATAAACAATTTTATGTCAACAAATTAGACAAGTTAGACGAAATGGAAAAATTTCTAGGAAGATGAATTAATGAAACAGATTCAGGAAGAAATAGAAAATCTGACTAGATGTATAGCAAGTGAAGAAAATGAAATGGTAAATTAAAGTTTTTCAAAAAGAAAAGTCCATGTCCAAATGGTTTCACTGGTGGATTCTACCAAATACTTAAAGAAGAAATAATACCAGTCATTCACAAACACTTTCAGAAATAAAGGAAAGGGAATCACATCCCAATTTATTCTATGAGGCCAGTATTACCTGATACCAAAGTCATACAAAGATATCCCAATGAAAAACAAACAAACCAATATCTTTTCTGAACATAGATGCAAATATTCTTAACAAAATATTAGTGAGGTAGGCAGAAGTCTAACACAATCCCCCAAGATTCCCGGCCCTTGGTGTACACACATCTTTTATCAATTATTTAATGAAACACTAATTTATCTATTGCTGGGAAGGGATTTTGCAAATGTAATTAAGATCTGAAATCAGTTGACTGATAGGGAAATTATCCAGGTGGGCCTGACTTAATAAACCCATTAAAAGCAGAGAGATTTCTCTGGCTGGTCTCAGAAGGGTACATCAGAGCTTCAAAGCATGACAAAGATTTTTCGTTGCTGTTTGAAAATGGAGAGAACAGAGCATACCAGCAGTCTCTTGGAGCTGAGAGCAGCCCCCAGATGTTAACCAGCAAGGACTGAGTAAGCCCTACAATGACAAGGAACTTAATTCTCCCAACAAGAGCTTGGAAGCAGATTTTCCCCCAGAGCCTCCAGATGAGAATCAGTCTGGCTAGCACCATGATTTCAGCTTTGTGATCCCCTGAGCAGAAAACCCAGTGATGACATGCTTGACTTCTGACTTACAGAACTGTGAGCTGATAAATGAGTGTTGTTTTAAGCTGCTAAGTTTATGGTCATTTGTTATGCAGTACTAGAAAACTAATACAATTAGCAAACCGAATTTAGCAGCATATATAAAAAGGCTTATGCACCATGACACAAATGAGATTTATTCTAGTAATGCTAGATTGGTTTAACACTTGAAAATCAGTTAATGAAATATACTATATTAATAGAATAAAGGACAAAAAACCACATGATCATCTGATGGGAAGCAGAAAAAGAATTTGACAAAAGCCAACATCCATTCATGATGCAACAAACTAGGAATAGAAGGGAACTTTCTTAACCTAATAAAAGGTCTACAAAAAAAACCACAGTTAACATCATAATTAATGGTAAAAACTGAATGCTTTCCTCTAAGTTCAGGAATGAGGTGTAATGGCAAATCTCATATACTACCAGTAAGAATATAAATAGGTACAAACTATTTACAATCTTCTATCTGACAGAAGATTCTCATACCTCGTGTATTAGTCAGAGTTCTCCAGAGAGACAGAAGCCACAGGATGTGTTACATATGTATGAGAGCAGATTTATTAGGGGAATTATCTCACGTGATTGTGAAGAGAAGTCCCACCATAGGCCGTCTGCAAACTGGGGCTGGTAGTGTGGCTCAGTCCAAATCTGGAAGCCTCAGAACCAAGGAAGCCAATGATGTGATTCTCAGTCTGAGGCCAAAAGCCTGAGAGCTGGAGGTGCCCCTTGTCCTGGAACCCAAAGGCTGAAGAATCCCAAGCTCTGATGTCTACGGACAGGAGAGAAAAGCATACCCCAGCTCCAGCAGATGGAGAGAGAGATTTGCCTTTTTTTCTGTTTTTCTCTCCAGGCCCCCAGCAGATTGGATGGTTCCCAACCACATTGAGGGTGAGTCTTTCCCACCCAGTCCACTTAGGATCTCATGTTTATCTCTTCTGGAAAGACCCTCATGGACACACCTAAAAAGACAGCTTTACCAGGTTTCTTGGCATTCCTTAATCTAATCAAGTTGACACCTAGAAATAACCTTCACATCTCATGACCCAAAAGTTCAACTACTAGGTGTGTACCCTAGTAGCTACATTGTAATAGCCCCAAACTGGAAAAAAATGCAAATACTCATCAAGAGTAGAATGAATAGATCAATTATGGTATCTTTATACAATGGAATACAAATGGTAATGGAAGTGAACACACTGTATTTGCACACGCCAACATAGACGAATCACACAAATACATTCAGAAAATAAGTAACCAAAAATATATATGATTTAATTTCTGTGAACTTTAGGCATAACTAAACTAGATTTTTTTTTTTTTAAAGATGACCAGTAAGGGGATCGATCTTAACCCTTGACTTGGTGTTGTCAGCACCATGCTGTCCCAAGTGAGCTAACCAGCCATCCCTATATAGGGATCCAAACCCGTGGATGACTTCCCTTTTTTATTTAAAGATGACCGGTAAGGGGATCTTAACCCCTGACTTGGTGTTGTCAGCACCACGCTCTCCCAAGTGAGGTAACCGGCCATCCCTAGATAGGGATCCGAACCTGTGGCCTTGGTGTTATCGGCACCGCACTCTCCCAAGTGAGCCACGGGCCGGCCCCAAACTAGATTTTTTAAGGATGCCTACATACATTGTAAAGTTATGAAGAAAAGCAAGGGATTTATTATACAAAATTTAGGATAGTGATTACCTCTGGGGAGAGAGGAATAATGTCAAGGGGGGAAACATAGTGCGAAGGCACTTCTGAAGGACTGGTAATGCTTATCTGGGTGGTGGTGAATTGTTCACTTTGTAATTATCCTTTAAATTGTGTACACGTTTTATATAATCTTCTCCATGTATTTTATATCTGTATATATACATATACCACTATTAAAAGTTTAAGAAATAGGGAGGGGGGTTTCGGTAATGGGCCACAATAATCAACCTCATTGTATATGGACAAAATAAAATTAAGAAAAAAAAAGTTTAATAATTGAAAAAAGATATAACTGATAGAGCATCACAAATATTAGCTTAGCATAAGGGCAGCCATGTTTGAGCTTAATGCTGGGGAAATAACTCTGCTTGAACAATGAACAATCACTGCAGTTTGTAGGAGTAATAAAGCAAGGTCACAGCTCAGCAACTTGCAAAACTAGCAGGCTCCTTTGAAGTTGCCAGTGTCCTGGGAAGGAGATGAAGCCGGAGCTGAGGAGTCTGACTCCAGCCTTTACAGGACTGAGCCCAAGGACGAAGATTAAGACATGGTGATCTGCACGTAGTCACCGACCCTATCCCTGCTGTATTTTTCAACACACTTCTCCCTTTGTCCTTTTATCTTATATAAACCCCCTGAAGCCCTAAAGTGGGGTGGCAATTCTAGTCTGTCTCCTCACACATCTGGTAATAAACTTCCTGCTTCAAACCAACATTTGAGGCTGTTGAGTCTTTTGTTTCTGAGCAGAGAGCAATGGGACCTGGGTGCTGGTCACATAATTAGGTGGTAGAATTAAAGGAACTTGCTGATGACTGGTGTACAGTGTTAGGAAAAGGGAAGAATCCAGGATGCTTCTCAGGTTCTTGGAGTAAGGTTGTGGCAGTGGAGATGAAGAGAAGTGGCTGGGTTTGAGTGGTAAGTTAATAGATATAAATGGCAGGGTTTGGTGATGGATTTGATGTGGAAAGTTAATCTATAGGGAGGAATCCAGGGTAATATCTAGGTTTCTGATCTGACGAACAAGATGGCCTTCGGATAGCCTTCTGTCCACAACTTTTTACTCCCTCCAGCCTCTCACTCTCATATCCATACCACATCCATTCCTTGATCTAATTGAAAACATTTCATTTTTATCCTAATCATCATCTCCCATCTGCATTCCATTTTTTCCCCTCTGTAGCGCAGACCCCATGGCTCATCACGTCAGCCCTTGAGTCTTGTTTTTTCTCAGCTTTTTTTTTGATGGCTGGCCAGTATGGGGATCCGAACCGTGACCTTGGTGTTATAAGGCTGGAGTCTTGCTTTTATTTTTGCACCCACTGAAATCTGAGCTCTAAGCCAATCCAAACTTTTAACTCCTTTGTTCCTTTTCCTAGCCTGCTGAGCACTGCTGGAGTAAGATCACACAACTGTTCAGATTGGGGTCATTGCAAATTTATAGTTTCTAATCTTAGTGGGGCTGTTCGTACTTAGTGCTAAGTGCTGCCCCCCTATCCTGCTCTTTGGCCTTCATCAGTGTACTTCCCCATTCTCCTCAGTGGCTCCTTTCAAACCTTCCACTCTTTTCAAACCCTTTACCCCACTACCTCCCTCCTTGACATCAGAAGATAACCTCGATTCCTACTACACATAGTAATTACTTGTAGAAGCCACCGAACAGGAACTCCCTCAGTCCCCTGCTACTAAACCTGCCAATCTGTTTATATCTACACACATCGAACTTGCTTTTCCTCCTATTATCAGAGAAGACTTGTCTGTTATCTTAAAGCCAGTCCCTCTGACTTTGCTTTGGATTCTGTATTAGTCTGTTTTTATGTTGCTATAACAGAATACCTGAGACTGGGTGATCTATAAAGAAAAACAAAATTTATTGCTTACAGTTTCTGAGACTGGGAAGTCCAAAGTCCATCTGCTGGTGGTGACAGTGACCCAGGGGTCTTACATTGCAAGGTAGTGGAAGCAGAGTGAGCAGAGAGACAGACAGACTCTCCTCTTCTTTTAAAGCCCTTGGAACCACACCCCTGACCACCATTTTTAATCCATTCAGTACTTCATGGTCCTACAATCCAATCACCTCTTCAAGGTTCCATCTTTCATTTACCATAATAGGATTTCCCACCCTCTTAACAGTCATGGTGGGGGCTAAGTTTCTAATACCTAAAATTCGGGGGCACAATTCAAGCTTCAGTGAGTTTTGGGGGGACATAATTCAACCCACTACAGATCCCATCAGAGCCATTGTGCAACCCTCCCCACCAGCAATCTCAGAAATCTTACCCAATGCATTATCATTTCTAACTCCCATGCATTTGATTATCCCCTCTCCATTGGATATTTATGTATTTTTGTTTACTTTTTTATTGAAATGCATTGATTATACATATTCATGGGGTACAGAGTTGAATATCAATGCATGTATACAATGTGCGATGATCAAATCAGGATAATTAGCCTATGCTTCATTACAAAACATTCATTTCTTTGTGGTGAGGACATGCGATCTCCTCTCTTCTAGAAATTTGTTAATATGCAGTAAATTAATGTTAATTATAGATGCCTGGCTTGATTATACACCGATAGAACTTGTTTTTCCTGTCTAGGTATAATTTTGTGTCCATTAACCAACTTCTCACTATCCCCCTCCCCTTTCCTTCCTCTGTGAACCATAGTTCTGCTCTCTCCTTCTGAAAGATCAATTTATTTTTATTATTGTTTCTTTCTTTCTTTCTTTCTCTCACTTTTTAGTAAGAACATATGGTATTTCTCTTTCTGTGTCTGGCTTATTTCACTTAACATAATTTTCCATTGGATAATTATTTAACAAGTTCAGAGATATCCCATCTTAAACAACAAACAACCCAAACCAAAATGAACTGAAATTTCCTTAACTCTGAATATCTCAAACTCTTTACTACCCCCATGTATGTTCTTTACTTTACCTCACAGCTTCTCCAGAGAATGGCCTACATTCTCATCTCCCATTCTCCATCACTCCTTTAAGTTCGGGTTAAAGGTTCCAATGAGGTCCTTTTTGTCAAATCCAATGGACTCTCGGCATTCCCACATGAATGCAATCTCTTTTGGCAATTGTTAAATGATTACCATTAATCTCTTGAAGTTATCTTTACATTTTGTTTCTATGATGTCATTCTTTTTTGTTTTTCCTCCTGCCTCTCTGATGATTATTCCTCAATATTCTTTGCAAGCTCCCTTTTAGACTGCTCCTTAAACATTGTTCTTTCCTAAGATTTCCCTTATTTTTTATAACCCCAATTCTATAAGCTCATCCAAACCCTTGGCTTCAATTACCAGCTGGCAGCTGAAGATGCCAAAATCCACATCTCTAGCCTCAACCTTCTCTTGAGCTCTAGACCTGTATATTCAACTACCTGCTAGATATCTCTCCCCAAATATAACATGTCCAAAACTAAACTCATCATTTCAAGCCACCACCTCAACATTTTTCTTCTGTTTTCCCAATCTCCTGGACGACATTTTATTATATCAAGTTGCTCAACCCAGAAATCTGGGTCTCATTCTATTGTTTTCTCTCTCCTCTACTCCCCATATCTAATCTGTAACCAAATTCAGTAGATTCTGCCTGCTTGTCACCTCTTATGTCTATCTGACCATTTCATCCCTACTGTCACTGCCTTAGTTCAGTTCTTGTTCTCTCTCACCTGGACTACTGCAATAGCTTCCTCTCTGGTCTTCCTGTTTCCATTCTTGCATCCCTCAAATCCATCACACTCATAGAAGATAGATAATCTCATCACGTCCTTTTCCTGATCACAATCCTGCAAGATAAAGTCTGAACAATTCAGTAGGATCTGAAAGAACTTCTATGATCTGGTGCCTGCCTAATTCTTAGCTTCATTTCTTGCCACCCACCTCCTTCTATGCAACCATACTCTCCAGCCATATCAGCTCACTGGCAGTTCCTTGAACACACTGTGCTCTCCTTATTGAAGCATAATTGATTACACTTATTTGTGGGGTATAGAGTTGATTATCAATACTTGTGTACAATATGTGATGATTGAATCAGGATAATTAGCATATTCATCATGACCAAATGTAATCATTCTAGGGCTGGCCCATGGCTCACTTGGGAGAGTGTGGTGCTGATAACACTGAGGCCATGGGTTTGGATCCCTATATAGGGATGGCTGGTTAGCCACTTGGGAGAGCGTGGTGCTGACAACACCAAGTCAAGGGTTAAGATCCCCCCCCTTACTGGTCATCTTTATATAAGGATTAAAAAAAATGTAATCATTCTTTGTGACCCTTTACCACTTTCTTGAGTACGCTCCCTCCCCCTCTCTCTTCCCAACTCTAGTAACCACAGTTCTGTTCTCTCCTTCTCAAAGTTCGAAGTATTATTGTGTCCTTCCTTCCTTTCTTTCTTTTCTCCCACTTATGAGTAAGTCCATGTGGTATTTCTCTTTCTGTGCCTAGCTTGTTTCACTTAACATAATTTTCACCAGGCTCATCCATGTAGTTGCAAATGGCAGAATTTCATTCTTTTTTTATGGCTGAATACTATTCCACTGAGTACATATAACACATTTTCCTTATCCAGTCATCCATCAATGGACATTTAGATTGGTTCCAGTTCTTGGCTATTATAAATAGAGCTGTGATGAACATGGGAGTGCATGTATCCGATCAACATGATGATTTCCATTCCTTTGAGTGTGTACCTGGCAGTGAGATTGCAGGATCTTATGGTAGTTCTATCTGTAGTTGTTTGAGAAACCTCCATACTGTTTTCCATAATGGCTGTACTAGTTTACAGTCCCATGAGCAGTGTATTAGGGTTCCCCTTTCTCCACATCCTCACCAGCATTTTTTATTCTTTGTCTTTTTGATAATAGCCAGTCTAACTGGAGTAAGATGATATCTCAATGTGATTTTGATTTGCATTTCCCTGATGCTTAGTGATATTGACCATTTTTTCATGTGTCTGTTGGCCACTTGTATGTCTTCCTTTGAGAAATATCTATTCAAATCCTTTGCCTATTTTTAAATTATTATTTGTTTTTTTTTCTGTGAAGTTGTTTGAGTTCCTTTTATATTCTGGATATTAATCCATTGTCACATGTACAGTTTGAAAATATTTTTTCTCATTCTGTAGGTTGTCTTTTCACTCTGTTAACTGTTTCCTTTGCTGTGCAGAAGCTTTTTAGTTCGTTATAATCCCATTTGTTTACTTTTCCTTTTGTTCCTTTTGTTGTCCTTCTGAGGTCTTTTTCATAAAGTCTTTCCCCAGTCCTACATCCTGAAATATATTCCCTATGTTTTCCTCTAGGGATTTGATGGTTTCAGGTCTTATATTTAGGTCTTTGACCCATTTTGAGTTGATTTTGGTATGGCAGAGGTACAAGTCTAGTTTCATTCTCCTGCATATGAATGTCCAGTTTTCCCAGCACCATTTATTGAAGAGGCTGTCATTTCCCCAGTGTATGTTCTTGGAGCCTTTGTTGAAGATCAGTTGGCTGTAAGTATGTGGATTGATTTCTGGGTTTTCTATTCCATTCCTTTAGTCTGTGTGTCTGTGTTTTATGCCAGTACCATGCTGTTTTGGTTACTATAGCTTTATAGTATAATTTGAAGTTGAGTAATGTAATGCCTCCAGCTTTATTTATTTTTGCTCAGGATTGCTTTGTCTATTTGGGGTCTTTTGTTCTTCCGTATGAATGTTAGGGCTGCTTTTTTATTTCTGTGAAGAATGTCATTGGTATTTTGATGGGGATTGCATTGAATCTGTAGATCACTTTGGGAAGTCTGGACATTTTCACATTAATTCTTCTAATCTGTGAACATGGATGTCTTTCCATCTTTTTGTGCCCTCTTTAATTTCTTTCAGTACTATTTGTAGTTCTTGTTGTATAGATCTTTTACCTCCTTGGGTAAATTTATTCCTAGGTATTGTATTTTTTTGGTAGCTATTGTAAATGGGCTTGCTTTCCTGATTTCTTTTTCTGCTAGTTCATTGTTGGAGTATAGAAATATTACTGACTTTTGCATGCTGAAGTGAAGTTGACTGTTCAGTTACCTTTGGGCAGTGAGCAGGGCCGCTAGGCAGGCTACAGTGAAGTGACCCATTCAGCTGCTTCTGGGTGGCGGGCAGGGCTGCTAGGCAAGCCTGCAGTGAAGTGGCCTGTACAGCTGCCTCTGGGCAGTGGGTGGGGATAGTAGGCAGTTATGAAGTGAAGGTGCCAGTTCAGTCACTTCTGGGCCTATTGGCAGGGCTGCCAGGTGGGACTGCTCAGGATGAAACCTGGCCAACCACTTCTCTGGGAGGGGTGGATGCATTTCACTGGCCTGAGGGCATGTTCATTAGAGTAGAGACCCATGAGCTGTTTTTCTGGCTTGGGGGATGAGGCACACACAACTAAATCAACTGGCAGGGCTAGGGGCAGGGGAAGGAATGGAGTGTAACCTGCCTCAGGAGGGTCTGCCTGTCTGCTCTCTGGCTAGGGATGTGGGGGTGGGTCAGTTCAGTAGGACTAGGGTTGGCTTCCCAAACTGATAGTCATAGCTGCTGTAAGCCCAGGTTTCAAGCTGCCAGGATCAGGGCATTACAGCTGTCCTGTGAGTGCACTGGGTGAAGCATCCTGCCCACTGGCCCCAGGGCAGGGTGTGATCCTGTAAAGGCTCCAATATCAAGATGGCACCATCCTGCATCATCTTAGGTTCCAAGTGAGGGTGGGGTGGGGAGTGTACCATTTGTGCTAGTGTTCTAGAATGATGCAGTATGTGTTTTCTAGGGTGCTCCCCACACTTGGCTCCAGGTATGTCCTGCCAAAGGATCTGTGGGCCTTTGTGGTGAGGATGGGGGTTGGTGTTGGTCCTCTGTCTATCTTTTTGAAGAAAGGGAAATTTTTTTCTGTGCTGATCCTGATGTTGGAGACATGGCAGCTGAGGCTGTGTGCCTCTCTCTCCTCCCTATGCTACCATCCTGGATTTTTGTGTTTTACAGTGATCTCACCAATCTTCTGTTTCACTCCCACACTCTCCCACTGATGCTCCTGTAAATATATGTTGTTCTGGTCCTTTTCTGTGGGAGAAACATGCCCTGAGCACCACTAGTTGGCCATCTTGGCCCCTCCCCCCCCCCACACTGTGCCCTCTCAATCCTTCATACTTTTTAAATTTTTAAATGTTTTTTATTGGTTATGAATATTCGTGAGATACGTGCCCATGATATGAGAGCCAGATTCATACTGGCTGTGTACCCATTACCATAAATTGCATTTGTATCCCGTGTCCCACACCCAATTATCCCCAACCTCTCTCTCCCTCCCCTTCCCCCCAACTCCACTTTGTTCCCAAGGAATTTTCTCTCCCTCTGCAAGTCCAACACACTACTATGGTCTTTCTTTCCTTCCTTCTTTCTCTCTGAGCTCCATAACTTTGTGTACAAATTCCTTCTGCCTGGAATTTGGATTGGGCCTCTTTCTCTTTCATGTGGCCATGATCCAGTAGGTAACCTCCTCTCCTCCACTAATGTACTCCATGGCTAGGCAGTGTTTCATGGGTCTCTATCGCAGGTGATCTTACGATGTTGGGGTGATTCCAGTGTTCATGATGTGGACCTTTCAGGGTTATCTCCAGTAGCTGGAGGAGCTCTGCTGGCTCCTGTTAATGATCATCATGCCGCAGGGTCATCTCTGGTAGCTGAAGGAGCTCTGTTGGCTCCTGTTAATGACCGTCTGTCCCAGTCAGATATGCCAGGACAACTTCACCTCAGCTCAGCAAAATTTTACTATACATAGTTCAAATTAAAAGGAGGGAGAAAAGAGGAATTGTTTAGAATACTTAAGGGATCAGCTGTTAATTTAATGTTAATTTTAAATCATTTTATCTATTTATTAAAAATTTATGAACCAAGGATTTTCAATTAGGTAAAATGAATAAATACTGTTAGCCTTATGCTTTTTTATTCAACAAATATTTACTGATCATCTCTATGGGCCAGGCCCTGTGCTAAATACCAGAACATAGAAAAATAGAGTCATTCAAATATGGGGCATGGTCCCATATGTTAACTTAAAAAATAAAAGTGCAATGTAAGAAACTTTTAGAGTATTAGTTTTTGCCATCCACCAAAAGTACACACATACACAAACATATATATGGGGCCTTGCCCTCAAGCAGCTCAGAGACTGGCGGGGGCCAGGCAAATGTATGAACATCGTCCTGCCATGATAAATGCTGAACCAAAAGTGTGCGTGGCATGTTAACAAGCACAGAAGAGGAGACTCTCATTTGTCCTAGGGGTGGCATCCAGAGATGTTTCCTGTGGATGACTGGAGCTGAGGTTTAAGGGATGAACCTAGGTGACTAGATGGGGAGAAGCAGAGGGCACCCAGAAAAAGCATCTTCAGGCAACACAGAGAGTTCAGTCGGGCTGGAGCCCACATGGCAGGAATAGTGAGAAGTACGGTCGATTCTCATGATTTGTGATGGTGTGTTCTATAAACTTGCCTAGAATCCTGACTGCTCCTAGGGGAAACACAGAATTAGGTTCCTGTAAGCCTCTGGTCACAATTTTTTTAAAAAAAATTAATTTATGCACTGTAATTATACATACTTATGGGGTACAATCCGATGTTATGAGATATATATATACACACACACACACACACACATATATGTTGTATAATAACCAAGTCGGGGTAGTGTATCCATATACTCGTGCATTTATCATTTCTTTGTGGTGAAAACATTCAAAAGCCTCTCCTCTAGCTATTATGTAACATACAAAACTTACGTGTTAACCATAGTCACCTTACTGTGCAATAGAAAATCAGGAATTATTTCTCCTGTCTAATTATAATTTTGTAACTGTTGGCCAGCCTCTCCACATTTTCCCTCCCCTCCTCTCCTCCCCGGTGTCTGGCTTCTTTCACAAGATCCACTCATGTTTTACCATGTATTATTACTTCACCATTTTTGTTGCTAAATAATGTTCTATTATATGGATATGCCAAGTGTTATCTATTTATCAGTTTATGGACACTTAGGCTGATTCCACTTTTTTATTATTATGAATAATGCTGATAAGAACATTTGTGCACAAATTTTTACATAAATATATGTTGCAGTTCTCTTGGGTATAAACCTATATCTTTGTTTGTTTGTTTGTTTGTTTGTTTTGCAGCTGGCTGGTATAGGAATCCAAACCCTTTACCCTTCACCTTGGCGTTATAACACCATGCTCTAACCACCTGAGCTAACCGGCCAGCCTGTCTGTCTTTTATTATTCTAGCCATTCTATTGAATGTGAAGTGATGTCTCATAGTTTTTATTTGCATTTCCCTAATGACTAACGATGTTGAGCATTGTCTCATTGGCTTATTAATAATTTGTATATCTTCTTTGGAGAAACGTCTATTTGGATCCTTTGCACATTTTCTAATTGGGTTATTTGTCTTTATTTTTTTAATTGAGTGGCACTTTCTTCTTCACTACTCATGTAGCACTTAATGTTTACTGCCTGGTGTTGGTGGTATTATTTTCCTTTTTCTTTTTTTTCTCAAAAGATGACCGGTAAGGGGATCTTAACCCTTGGCTTGGTGTTGTCAGCACCACGCTCTCCCAAGTGAGCTAACCGGCCATCCCTATATGGGATCCGAACCCGTGGCCTTGGTGTTACCAGCACCGCACTCTCCCGAGTGAGCCACGGGCCGGCCCCTGGTCGTATTATTTTTCATGTGTGGATAATTTATTTCCCCAGCTAGTCAGGGAACTCTTTGAGAGCAGGGACTATGTCGCATACCAATTGCTTTCCCCATTGGGAGTAGCGATAAAAACATCACAACTATCCAGAGCTACCACTTATTGAACCCTTGACATATGCTAGGTGCAGTGCCGTGCACTTCACACATATTATCTCCTCATTTTATGCACACAACAACTCTATGAGGTTGTTATGGTCTCCATTCCACAGATCAGGCGACTGAGTCGGAGAAAGGTTGAGTAATCTGCTCAAGGTCACATAGTAAGTGGCAGAGAGGGGACTCAAAGCTGTTTCTCTTGCTTATAACAAAATACTTGAAACTGGGTGATTTATAAAGAAAACGAAATTTATTGCTTACAGTTTCTGAGGCTGGGAAGTCCAAAGTCCATCTGGTGGTGGCAACAGTGATCCATGGGTCTCATATTGCAGGATGGTGGAAGCAGAGAGAGCAGACAGAGATCAGAGACAAGATTCCTCTTCTTTTAAAGCCCTCAGAACCACACCGCTGACTGCCATTATTAATCCACTCACTATGGCATGGTCCTACAATCTAATCACCTAGGCCCCACCTTTCAGTTACTATAATAGGATTTCCCACCCTCAACAGTTACAGTGAAGATTAAGCTTCAACGAGGCTGGGGGGCATCCAGTCTACTGCAACAGGTGCGTAATTCCTAAACTTGTTTTCTTTTTTTTTTGTCTTTTTTTTTTTTTTCGTGACCGGCAACGGATCGCAACCCTCAGTGTCACGCCCGTACCGGACCGGGACCGGCCACGGGATCGCAACCCTTGGTGTTGCTCCCGCCCCTCGCTCAGCCAGTGAGCGGCCGGTCCGTATGTGGGATCCGAACCCTCGGCGGGAGCATCACTGCACTCCCAAGCGGCGCACTGTAGCAGTGCGCCACCGGGCCAGCCCTAAACTTGTTTTCTTAACCACTGAGGCCATTGCTTCATTATGCACCGCACACTGTGTCTCCTACGCATATAGGAGGCTCACAATAATTGTAGGCTCACAATAAATATTATTGATTCATTAGCCTGTAAAATGCACATAGTAAGTTCCGTCTTTATCTGATAAAGTGAGCCCTGTGAAAGTGGTCAGAAAATCCCCAATGCTCTATAAATATAAAATAATTTTATAATATTTGTTTAAGGGTTTTGCAAATGAGTGAATATGTGCATGGTGGTAATACGGACATCCTTGTGTCAACTGTCTCATAATGCTATCTCCAAGTATCATACTGGAAAGGTTCCAGTCTTCTCTAAGGAGCATACTTGCCCTGGGACACTTAAATCTGGAGTTCAATAATTCTTCAGAAACTAACCTCAATGTAGACCCTCATACCACCTTGGTGAAGAGAGTGTAAGATTCTTCTACAACAAATCTCAGGGGGTTTTGGGGGCTTGTTATTTTTCTTTTGGCCTCACTTGTAAAGCTTCTGTCAACAATATCCCTCTCATCTCCATTCCTCTCCCTTTCTGCAGATGCAGCCCCAGCCTACCTGACATCTAACATGCTAATAGCCCCTCAGTTGCTATGGGGGTTCTTTGGAATAAGCCAAGCTGTTCGAAGCTTTGTCTGAGCAAGGTGTGTATCTGACATCTAAAGGAACTATTCCCTGAGGTAGGGCACTCATCCCAACAGAAATGGAAGAGCTGCCAAGCTTGGAGACAGTGCACAGCGACTTGTTTTCAAAGCTTGCTGAATTTTGAATAGCAAATCTGACCATGCATACAAAGAAAGGCAGTTTAATATTCTGACTATTCTCCCCTTCCCTTGATGCCATCTGCAGCAGAGACGCAGTAGCCCTCCTCCTTTTTATTGAAAAACAAGACTATTGTCTCACTAAAGCATCCTCATGTCTGGTCCCAGAATTCTGTGTGTTCCATACCCAAGACAAGTGCAGGGACAGAATAGAGAAGCAAGGTACAGACCACTTAGCAAGCACGTTTATATTCAGGAAAGTGTGCCGAGACCGAAGAGGGCTGTGAGTGAATCTGCTAGGGGTAGATAAGAGCTGCAGGTCACTAGCACCACATGTGACCTGCTTGTGATATAAGCCATGTGCTTTATGCCATATTTCCTGTTTAACAAGGCAATAAAGCGGGGGGTGGGGTGGGCAAAAAGTACTTCTCAGTAAGAGTATATTTCGGTCACGTCTTCCACCCTTGTTTTTTCTCTTCATAAATCTGGCATGACTGGTTTGATTGTTTGGAAGTTTTGTGTACTGTTTGGCTTATGTATGCACACCGCCTAGACTCTGTTTCATTATGCTTATGTTAGCACAGATTACTGCATGCGAGGCTCTGTCACCTGGAGAGGGACACAGGAAAGGGAAAACGGCACAGGAAAGGGAAAATGAAGCTGGGTGTATACACCTGTTCTCCATCTCATTGAAATAGTATAAACTTTGATGACTGATTGTCTTAACATTATACTAAAATATTTTAAAAATGTATTTCTTGTGTTTAAGAATACAGTCCTTATGTCACACAATCTTAAATTCATGTCTCAACTTTACCACTTACTTGCTGTTTGGCCTTGGGCAAGTTATTTGACCTCTCGGAGCATTTGTTTCTTCATCTGTAAAATGGCATGATCCCTAAAATTATGTTCTTAACTACTAACCATATTGCTTCATGATGCACTATGCAATAAGGTACTGGATTTTGTGGTTAGGATGAAATAAGATACTCTATGAAAAACACTTGGTACAGGAGTTAGCACCTAGTATTAAAGAGTGCTTTTATTTTTTTTTTTCTAGGGTTAACAATACCTGGAGAGAGTATATGGACTATCTTGAGTAAGTGTAGGAGAAGGCTTTCTGAATGGAGGGGAAATTTGGGGAGGGGTTGGGGGCAGTATAATCTGGTGATAAATCCCATAAACTTTGTCATCATCACCTGTTACCAGCTGTGTGACCTTGAGCTACTCACAATCTCAGTTTTGAACCTCAGTTTCCTCATCAGTAAAATGGAGCTAATAAAACCAACTTTGCAGGGTTGTCATGAGGACTAAGTGACATAGAAAATATATAAAACACTGAGCACAGTGTTTAGCACAGAGTAAGTGCTTAATACATATTAGCTACTGTTTTTTAAAATTATTTTTCCCTTTGAAATTTGACACCCATGGGGGGCCGGCCCATGGCTCACTCGGGAGAGTGTGGTGCTGATAACACCAAGGCCATGGGTTCGGATCCCATATAGGGATGGCCGGTTAGCTCACTGGGTGAGCGTGGTGCTGACAACACCAAGTCAAGGGTTAAGATCCCCTTACCGGTCATTTAAAATAATAAAAAAAAGAGTTTTGACACTCAGTTCAGGAGCACAACAGCTAGTTGGAAGCCAGGATATCGAGTTGTACGTACACTGTTCTGTTGGAGCCCGCAGAGTTCTAGAAGCCAAGCTGTAAGATTCATCTGCCCCAAGCTCATCAGTGCCCACATTCAGCATGTTGTGTAGGACATCAAGATTCCTTTTAATGAGTCCTGGACCCATGACCCATGTATGCCATTTCGTATAACATTCGGCAGGGCTAAGCCTATTTACAGCCATCATTTATTCATGAATTCTAGCCATTTGGAAAGCCTCACAAATCCCATGAGACCACACCCAGGCCTTTGTAGAAAAGGGCAGAGGCTTAACTGTTTTTCGTGATCTACCAGGTTAGTCATTTTGCTAAAGGCTGTAAATACCTTGGGGAATCTGATGAAAACCAGGGCTTCCCTTCTCAAAATAATGCACATAAGCCCTAACCTCCCACTCCCATATACAATTTCGCAGACAATTTGGGGAAATTCAAAGTCTAAATGAAGTCTGTTATAAACCCCATAGGGGTTTGTGGACCCCAGGATAAGAATCCCTAGATTAGTGGAAGAGTCTTTTTTTTTTTTTTTTTTTTTTTGGGTTTTTGACCAGCACTTCACTCTTGGTCTCAGGGTACATGAACAATAAAATAATGGACTCAAATATTTCTTTCTTTCTTTCTTTTTTTTTTTTTTTTTTTTGGTGGCTGGCTGGTGAGGGGAACCAAACCCTTGACCCGACCTTGGTGTTACCAGTACCATGCTCTCCCAAGCCTCCCAGGCCAGCTTCTGTCAAATATTTCATTTTAATCATGGTTTGCCTTTCTTTCTACAATGAAACACATGAAGATACATCAAAGAGACTTGGTTTCTCTCTTTTCTTAAAATTTATTTTATTTATTGAATCAAAATCGATTATACATATTTTTGGGGTTGAACATTGAGATATATTGATTAAATCAATATTACTAGCATATATATTGTTACAAATCATAATTATTCTTTATGCCCCTTGTCCAACCTTTCCCCATCCCCCATCCACTCCCCCTCCCCCCTCCGTGGGCCACCACCCACGTGGAGGTGCTGTTTTTGGCATGCTCCTTGGCATTGGCAGTATGCCTCGTTGAGGGGTGTGTTTGGTCCCCTTCTCCATGCCTCTGGTCCCTGGGCAGGTGCCCAGGCCCCAAGGTGCTGGCATGTTGTGCCTGGTTGTGGGAGAGAGATCCAGTCCCCTTCTCCTTGCCTTGGGTCCCTGGGCAGGCCCCAAGATGCTGGCATGGTGTGCCTGGTTGTGGGAAGGGGTTCCAGTCTCCTTCTCCATGCTTCAGGTCCCCAGGCTGGCCCTGATGCACTGGTGCAGTTTTCCTGGAAGTGGGAGTGGGGTCCGGTCCCCAGATCCAAGCCTCCAGTTCCCGGCAGGCCCCAAGGTGCTGGTGGTGTGCCTGGGCTGGAACTAACTTTTTGTCCTTTGTTTCTAACATGGGGGATCTTCCTGTGGGAACCAGTACTTGAGCTGTGTGGTTGTTTAAATTGCTGCTTTGCTGCTGTTTCCCTAGGGAAGGCTTTTTGTGCAGCTCAGGGTTTAATGGTCGAGCTTATAGGTACTTCCAGCTCTCCAGAGACCCAGTGGATCTGTGTTCTGTAGAATCTCTGATCCGGGCCTGAGTTTTATCATCAAACTGCACCCCATGCAATTCTACATTCCTGACCAGTCTCCTCTGAGTGGTCCTGTGTTGATTTGGGGGCAGATCAGCTGTCCTTGCTGTGCCCCAGTGTTCCCCTGGTGGGCCTGTCTCCCCCACCACCCGTGCTGCAAACACTTCCCAAGGGATGGGCTCTGCACCGGTCCCTTGCGATGACTCACCGGCCTCTGAGTGACTCCCTTTTTTCAGTTGTTCTGTCTCCTTGTTCCTGCGTGGGTCCACCTGAACCCTATTAGCCGTCTTGCTGTCCTGGGGGCCCCCAAAGCCCTCTTCTCTCTTGCTGCCTCCAAGTAACTCCACGTGAAGGGCACAGCTGTGGCTTCTACCGGCTCCTGCTCCATGCGCTCAGCAGCTCAAGCCTTAAAGCAGCCACAGCCCGCAATGCTCAGAGCCGCTTTTTCTTTCTCTCATAGTGGTTTCTCCCACCTGCATGAACTCTGTAGGTCTCTCCTCCTCTTCCCCTGAGCTCCAGCGGCCCCAGCTTGGCTGATGTTACATTTTTATAGTTGTAAATTTGGCTGATTTGTGGGAGAGAGTGATGCTGTGGACCATCTATTCCGCCAAATTGATTGGATCTCCAAAGAGACTTGGTTTCAAGAGTAAAAATGAAATGGATCGTTTACATGAAGCAGGTTGGGGGGATACTTAATTCTTTGATTTGGTTTTGTCTGAGGTGAGTTGGCATGAAACTGCCCAAGGGAGACTTGATCAAATTCTGTGAGACTGACTTATAAAAATATATACTTTTAATACTTACGTAGAGGTATGGGGATGAAATTAAAAACCTCCCTCTATGCACATATATCTCATTCTCCCTTACAGAGAAGCAAAATCCTAAGGTAATACAATGTCCTGCAGATGTCTCAACAGTTCTGGTATCCTGGCACATGAATGGGTCTCTGAAAAACATACCTCTTTCTTTCTTTGTTATTTAATCAGAATTTCAGTGTACCCTACTTGCTGCTGCTGAATGGTGCATTTGCCGTACAGACGTTGGTGCCTAATCAATGAACTATTTTGAAATGCCAATGTCCCCTATAGCAGAATCATCATTCATTGAGTAGGGAGGGAGGCAGAGCTGGCCCAAGAGAAATTGATCCAGTTTTGGGAAATCAAGCTGATTCTCTGAGGTCCACTATCCACTGGTCTTCAGAGTTTGAGAAAACTTGTGTCAAGGACCCCCTTATGGAAAAGGTCAACAGAACATGGGCCATAATTAAATTATGTACCAATCTCATGTTCTGCTAGCCTCTGTATGTTTCTTAACATGATCAGTTGTAAAGCCCTTAAAAATGAGAAGAGTTTAAGTGCTGGTGGTCATCTGGAACCCCAAGGAAGGGGGAAGCTAGGGAGGCTGTGGCCTCTTCCATAGCCACAACTATGGGAGAGCAGAGGAGATAGCAACAATAGAAGAGAGGTGAGAGGAAGCTGAGGGTTTGGAATCTGAAGTAAAGAAAGGAACATGGAACATGCCTGGGACTGAGAAGGGGCTCTTGTAGTCTTTCATTCAATCTGGAGATAAGCATCGTTTATGAAATTGTCCAGGAAAGAAGGGACCCAATAGAATTCTGTCTGGATTTTCTTCTCAGGCCCTGAATACTTCCAAAGGCTACAATTAGAAATGAAGGTGATTTGACAGATTAGATAGCTTGGAAATTCTTTGAGTACAAAACACCTATTGCTGGATAAAATGGTTCATTTTTAAATGCATAGTTGAGTATACAACTAAGAAAGAGAAATCCCCAAGAGTCAGGGCCCAAAAGGAGACCGAGAACTGAGTAGAAAGCATGTGAGCTAAACCTAGGCTTGCCTGGCGTGGGAAAATGTTAGTTTAAGTAATCCAAGGGCCTGAGTTTTACAGGGGTTTAAATAAGCATAGGAGATAAGGCCATTGGCTTACATGAGATGATGAGATAGAATTGAGGCCCCTCCATAAAACTGGAGCCCTCAAAGAGATGCACTCTTGCAGGTCTTTGGAGAAATGACTGAGTCCAGGTCTGGGACAGAAGGAAAAAATCAGGTGAGTCTGGAATATTTTATGGTGCCAGGAAGAGATGAAGTACTTAAAGACTAGGGAGATGTGGAAAAGGGACAAAAGAACTAACTCAAATGCCCTCCAACGGGCCAATCTTAGGACAATTTTAGCATTATTTACAAAGAGGAAAAGATACAGTTACGGTGCAGAGGTCTGAAGGACACTACCTTAACCAAGTGGTCAAATTATCATTACCAATAATGGGACAAAATGATATGTGTCTTTAGATGTGATGTAATGGGAAAAATACAGAAAAGACATCAAAGCAGCTATTATAAATATGTTCAAAAAACCAAAGTAAACCATGCTTAAATAAGTAAAAAAAAAAAAAAAAAAAAAAAAGCAGAAATGTCTCACCAAAGAGACCTGGGGGTGTGTGGGGGGAGTGTGAGCCCAGGAAGGCTCTTCTTGGCTATCTCTTTTCCAGATTCTCTCTGTTAATCTTCTGGCTGGTCTGCCATTTTGCTTATTACTACTAGTCTCATGAAGCTACCAGCCTCTCAATTGCTTGCCACCAAAATCTCCCATTGTTTTTGACAATGCCCTAGGTATGAACTCCCCCATGTTCTTTTTTGAGTCGAGTCCATCATCTCAGGCACAGCTGTGGAGTTCTCGGTCCTTGTGGTCTACCTCTCACCCTGGGTAGAACTTCTGCATCACTGCACTGAAGGTTCCTTCTTCTGGAGTGACACTCCTGCTTCACCAAAGGGCACAGAGGATGATGGGAACTCCTGGTCTTCTCGGCTTGCCCGTCCCATGAACTTTGGTGGATCCAATTGAGTGCCAGTCTTCTGGGCCTGTCTCCTCAGGCAGAGCCCTTGCTCTACTGGTGGGAGCTGAATGGGGAAGAGAAGTTCCAGTCCTCTCAGACTTGCCTGCCAGGAATACAACTTTTGCAACATGTGACTTGGGAGTATGAGAGACATGATCATCCCACCCCTCCAAGGGTGAAAATGTAGTCCTAGACTAGGAGTTTTGGGAAAAGAGAGCACCTGTCTTCATGTCCACACCTGCCTAGAGTAGAGATTTCATTGCACAGAATGGGGCATGGGAGCAGGTTGTGGCTCAGATACCACATACTCTCACTGTTCTTATCGAGAATTAGTAGATTTTCTTGGATAAATGTTTCTTCATTTGCTGTATGGCTTTAGGACAATTTCCAGAGATTTTAAATGTTTTTAAAAATTACCTTCAGACTTCTGGTCAAGATGGTGGAATAGTTGGTCCCCAGAGTCACTCTCTCCCACAAATCAATGAATTTACAACTATAAAAAAAGCAACAACAGCCAAACTGGGTCTACTAGAGCTCAAGGGAAGAGGAGGAGAGCCCTATGGAGTGCATGAAGGTGGGAGAAGCCACAATGAGAGAAAGAAAAATACTGCTCTGACCATTCCAAACCCTGGCCATGTCCAGGCTGGAGCTGCTGAGTGCACGGAGCAGGAGCTGGCAAAAGCTGCAGCTGTGCCTTTTGGATGAAGTTGCTTGGAGGCGGCAGGGGAGAAGAGGGCCTTGGTGGTACCCAGGCCAGCAAGACCACTAACAGGGTTCTCTTCTGGAGTGAGAAGCCACAATAACTGAAAAAAAGGAGCCACTCAGAGGCTGCTGAGTCATCACAAGGGACCAGAGTACAGCCCATCCCATGGGAAGTGTTTGCAGCACGGGCGGTGGGGGAGATGGACCCATTAGGGGAACACTGGGGCACAGCAAGGACAGCTGATCTGCCCCCCCCAATCATTGTATGACCACTCAGTGGAGACAGGTCAGGAATACAGAATTGCATGGGGTGCAGTTTGATGAAAAGACTCAGGCCCAGACCAGAGTTTCTACACAACCCAGGTGTACTGGGTCTCTGGAGAGCCAGAAGTACCTATACAGAAAACCATTAAAACCTTTGCTGCACAAAAAGCCTTCCCTAGGGAATCAGCAGCAAAGCAGCAATTTAGCTCAACCACACAGCTCAAGTACTGGTCCCCACAGGAAGTTCCCCCATTTTGGAAGTAAGCAAAGGATAACAAATTAGTTCCAATGCAGAGATTAAGTGGTGGGAACAGCAAATAATCCAACACAGAACTGAAAGAAAAAACAAAGTACCCACAACCAGAGACAAAGTTTGATATTAATTAGTAAAGGTCTCACTTCACCAAAGAACACCTCTAACACCTAGAAGGACTGGAAGGGGGGAGAGCTGGGGGCCTTTCTAGAAGCCAGAAAGCGGGGAGAGCTGGGGGCCTCAGCCATGCCCCCAACACCCACAACCAGTCCTAAGGCTGGGGGATGAGGGCCTTGACCATGCCACCCAACACGCACAACCAGCCTGGTGAAGACCACCAGCCACTGTAGGAAGCATTCCAGGCTCTCGCAGGCCAGGGTGGCAGGGGACCAAGGGTCTCAGCCATGCCCCCCCTGACATGTGCAAGCAGGCCAGCAACAACCATCAAGCTGTAGCAAGAAGGGTCCTGGGTTCCCAAGCTGGGGTTGTGCGGGCGAGGGCTTTTGCCACACCACCCTGACATCTGCACTCAGCCTGGCAATGACCAAGCAACTGCTGGAATCCTCCTGGTCTCCCCTTTGGGAATGAGGGGGGTGCCACAGGCCTCAATCCCACCCCTTCTCCTTCCTCCTTCTTGCATTTCATTTCCTTCCCCTTCCCCTCTTCCCCTTCCTCCCAACTGCTCCACAACAACATCATAGAACGTAATAAAAAATAATATTAATTAAAAAGACATAAAAAAATTAAAAAGCAAAATAAAAATAATGTTCAACAGTTAAATGGTTGTTTTACTGTGAAAAGAGTTCACTGAACTCCTCACACCACTGTTCCAGAAGTCCTAAATGCCCATGGGCCATTTCTTATGTATAAGGAAAGATGATTTAGAGGGTAGAACCAGGATATCAAAGGGTGAAGCCTGAGCTGTGGAGAATCATTCCCAGAGAGTAGGACTGGGCCTTGATCAAAGTACTAGTGACACAGTTGTCATCCCTTATCTATGGGGAACACGTTCCAAGATCCCCAGTGGATGCCTGAAACCACAGATAGTATTGAACCCTGTATATACTATGTTTTTTTCCTATACATACATATCTATGATAAGTTTAATTTATAAATTAGGTTCCATAAGAGAGTAAGAAAAATAATTAATAATAAAATAGAACAATTATAACAATATCCTGTAATAAAAGTTATGATGTGGTCTCTCTCTTTCTCAAAATATCTTATTGTGCTGTATTCACCTATTTTTAGACCATGGGTAAGTGAAACTGTGGATAAGAGGGAACTACTGTACATGCCCAGCTGGATTTCAGAATTGCTATGGACAGCTGTGTGTCTCCTGTTTCTCTCCTTTATGAATGCGAGTGTTTATTGTGATTATCTTATTTTTACCTCACCATTGTATGTGAGGAGAAAAATTTAAAAACCTAAGGTTTTTTTCTTTATAAATCTTCAGATCTAGAGGACCTTTACTCGAGGAATTTCATTTGAGAAGGCTCATCTTTACCTAGCTCTAATCTAGTTGACGAAATCCTGGTCTTCAAATCTGAAACTGATGTCAAAATAAGCTGAGATTTCTGGGGGCCTGGGGAGGGGGTGAATATATTTTGCATGTATGAGAAATGTAAATAATTTATGGTTAGAGAGGGGAGTGTGGTAAACTTAAAATGGTTACAAATTCCTTGTCATTCCTCTCACTGAGTCTGGGCCAGCTTTAGTCAATTGCTTGACTAATAAAACGCAGTTGATTTTAGTCACAGGATCAGAAGAAACATTGATCTTGTGCCTGGGGTTTCTTGGAAACCACCTACCATGATGTGAGGAAGTCTAAGTAACCACATGAAGAGCCACACAGAGAGAAGAATTGAGATCCCCAGCTGACAGCCCTAGCTGAGCTCCCAGCTGACACCCAACACCAATGAGAATGATCCATTTTGGATGTGGATGCTCCATTTCCTGTAGAGCTGTTTGGGTGATGCTGTGTAGAGCAGAGATGAGCCATCCCCACTCAAATTGCAGATTCATAAGCAAAAATAAGTGATAGTTGCTGTTTTAAGCCACTAAATTTTAGGGTGGTTTGTTACGTAGCATAAATTATCATAACATTCTGCAACCTAGCAATTCCACATCTATTTGCCTACCCTAGATAAACTCTTGCACATGTGAATAGAAAAATGTGTATGAAGATATTTATTGCAGCACTCTATATAAAAATGAAAAATTTGGGACAATGTCTGATTCCTCAGTTGAGGAATGGCTAAGTAAACTGTGACTTACATGGTGGTTAAAATGAATGAGCTAGATCTGTTTGTATCAATATACATAATCTAAAAATTAATGTTAAATGATAGAAATTTGCAAGAAGATACATGCAGTAGATTTCATTTATATACATTCAAAAATATACAAAACAATGCTATGCATTATTTATGAGCATACATTTTTATAGTAAATATATGAAACCAAGCAGCTGATGTATGAACATCAACATTGTAGAGCTCCATAAGACAAAGTGTTTACATCTGTTTTATCCTAGTGGTAAGCACAAAGGTTTCTGCTATATTATTCTCTGGAATTTGTATGCTTAAATTACTTATATTTCACCATTTTTAATAAAAAAGAAAAGAAAGGGAAGTCATGGATTTGCACTCATTAATCACTATCATATACTACCTCCATTTTCTTGACATGATCAACAATAAAGATTTTGAAATCAACTTTACTGAAGTATTATTTTCATAGAATACAATGCACCCTTTTAAACTGTACAGTTTGATGAGTTTTGACAAATATATGCACTCATGGCCCCATCACCACAGTCAAGATGTAGAGCACTTCCATCACTTCAAAATTCCCTTATGTACCTTTGTAGTTCTTTTATAGCAACCATGGATATCCTCCATGTCACTAGAAATTAGTTTCACCTTTAATAGAGATTGATATAAATTAAATCATACCCTAGGTTTGCTTTTGTGTCTGGTTTATTTTGTTCTGCATAAGGCTTTTGAGATTCATATAAGTTAATAAGTGTATCAGTAGTATATCCCCTTGTATTGCTAACAGTATTTCATTGTATGGATACAACCCAATTTGTTTATCTACTGTTGAACATTTAGGTTGTTTCCTGTTTTGGGCCATTATGAACGAAGCTACTATGAACATTCATTTGCAAGTCTTTTTGTAGACATAGGTTTCCACTTCTCTTGGGTAAATGGCCGGGAGTGGAATTTCTGATACAAACAATAAGTGTATGTTTAGGTTTACCAGATGCTACCAAACTATTTTCCATAGTGCTTGTACAATTTTACATTCTCACCAACACTGTATGAGAGTTCAAGTTGATTCACATGCTCAACAACACTTGGTATTATCAGTCTTTGTAATTTTAGCCATTCAACTGGGTGAGTAGTGGTATCTCACTGTGGTTTAATTTGCATTTTGCTGATGACTAATGATATTGAGCATTTTTTCACATGACTATTGGCCATTCCTTTATGTTTTGTGAAATGTTTACTTAAAATTATTATACATTTAAAGAGTTAGATAGATTGCTTTTTTATTATTGAATTGCAAGAGTTCTTTATATATTCTGGATAGAAGTCCTGTGTCAGGTATGTGGATTGTGAATATTATTTTGAATTAACTTTTGTGTATGGTATGAGGTAAGGGTTATGGTTTATTTTACAACATATGAATAGCCAATTGTTCCAGCACTTGACTAAACTGTGCTTGAAGTCTGCTCTACTTCAGAACTTTCTATTTTATGAAATAAAAACTAAATGTCAACACCTAGGAACCTCAGCAGCCATGGGCAGCCCCCACCCAACAGACAGCAGGAGTCCCCAGGGACCTCAGTTACTGCAGATACCACTTCCGCATGGGTGGTCTGCCACAGACACTGATACAGACACTGCTGCTGCAAGGGCAGCTCGCCACCATGCAGTCAGCCTGCTGACCACTCAACTACACTGACACAAGGAGAGTCACCAGCAGAGCCCAGGGAAAGAGGTGAGCAAGCACAGACCCATGACCCAGTGGCCCAACCCACAGGGGGAATTATGCTGCCACACATGGTAGCATATGTAGAGATGGGAGGTTCGTGTGCAGCCCATGTGACTGCCTTGAGCTGGGGAGAGACACACATGGAATCCCCCAAGAGTGAAGAAACCCAGGATGTCCAAATAGAATAAGAAAGAAAATTCCCAATCACCACCAACCCATCCCACAACTGGGGGAAGCAAGGACCTGGGAGGAGACTCTGCCTATAGAAAAGAGGAAAGAGAAATCCTGCCCAGGGTCACTCATTCAAACTGAGGAGCTCCAATATACACCAGTGCACCCATCAGGATCACAGGATGCTAGTGGGGATGCAAACAAGCCCACCCAGGGACACCCACCACAGCCAAAGAGCAAAAGGGCACACAGGAGCTTCTCCTAAGAATTTAAGAGCTCACCCATGTCCTCAATGAACCAACACAGTGTCACTATCCACAACAAGGAATCACTAAGTACACCAGTGCCACTTAGGCCATGAAGGCATTCACATGCAACTCTAACACTGAATACAGCCAAAGTATCCACATGAAGACTACACTACTGCATTTACCCAGAACCAATACTAAAACACCCTACTCAATGGGCAATATAAAACACATCAACGGGTGGAGGTCTCTCTCTTCAAAGCCCACTCCTGAGTAATAGAAGCAGCAATTGCCTACCAGATGATAAGACCCCAACATAAAGATACTAGAAATACAAAAAAAAAAAAAAAAAAAAAAGAAAATATGACGCCACCAAAGGAATACAATAATTCTTAAGTACCAGATCCAATAGAGCAAGAAACCCTTGAAATGACTGAAAAGAAATTCTGAGCAACAATCTTAAGGCAACTTAATTAGATAAAATAAGACTCAGACAACACAATGAAATGAGAAAAAGTACTCAAGATATGAAAAAAGAAATTTACAAAGAAAGAGCTTAAAAAAGAATGTAGCAGAACTCCTGGAACTGAAGGATTCATTCAACAAAATAAAAAACAACCTAGAGCTTAAGCAGCAGATTAGAAAAAGCAGAAGAATTTCTGAACTTGAACTTGAAGATGGTCTTTTCAAAATAACCCAAGTGGGTTAAAAAAAAAGAAAGAAGAGAAAAATGAATTTAAAAAAATGAACAAAATCTAAGAGAGGTAACAGAAAGTCTTAAGTGCACAATCATCCAAATCATGGGTGTTCCAGAAGGGGAGTAGAAAGGAAAAGGCACTGAAATTGTATTCAAAGAAATAATAGAAAATTTCCCAGGTCCCAGGTATAGGGAGAGACATGGACCAGCTGATCCAGGAGGCTAAAGATCCTCAAACTGATTCAATCCAAAAAGGTTCTCTCGGAGACACATTATAGTCAAATTGGCTGAATTAGTCCATCTCTGTTGCTTATAACAAAATACTCAGAACTGGGTGATATATAAAGAAAACAAAATTTATTGCTTACATTTTCTGAGGCTGAGAAGTCCAAAGTCTATCTGGTGGTGGCAACAGTGACCTAGGGGCCTCACATTGCAAAAGGGTGGAAGCAGAGAGAGCAGAGAGTAAACTCCTCATTCTCTCTCTTTTTTTTTTTTTTTTTTTTTTTTTTTTTTCCGTGTCCGGCAACGGATCGCAACCCCCAGTGTTGCCCCCATACTGGACCGGGGACCGGCAACGGGATTGCAACCCTCGGTGTTGCTCCCGGGCCTCGCTCAGCCAGTGAGCGGGAACCGGTCTGTATGTGGGATCCGAACCCTCGGGCGGGAGCGCCGCTGCGCTTCCCAAGCAGCGCACTTATCCAGTGCGCCACCGGGCTGGCCCCATTCTCTCTCTTTTTGAAGCCCTCAGAACCACACCCTTGACCACCATTATTAATCCATTCACTACTGAATGGTCTTCCAATCACCTCTTCAAGGCTCCACCTTTCAATTACCATAATAGGATTTTCCACCCTCTTAACAGTCACAGTGGGGGCCAAGTTTATAATACATAAAATTTGGGGCACACAATTCAAGCTTCAGTGAGTTTTGGGGGGACATAATACAATCCACTATGTTCTACCCTTGGTCCCCCCAAATTCATGTTCTTTTCACATGTAAATGCATTCATTTCATCCCCCAAGTCTCAAATTGTTTCAACTCAAAGTCCAAAGTTCAAAATGCCATCTGTGAAATTCAAAACAAGTTATCTACTTCCAAGATACAATGGTGGGACAATTATAGGGTACACATTCCCACTCAAAAAGGGAGAAATAGGCCAAAAGAAAGGTGTAATAGGGAGCAGGGGAGGTGGAAGCTCCACAGAGCCTACATGCCCTGTGGTACCAGGCCGCAACCCAGCAGGTATGCCTCACATCCACCACCTGACACCACCCCGGGCCCAGCCGAGTGCGCACAGAGCAGGGAGATGTCCAGCAGGGGAAGTGGAAGCTCTGCAGAGACCACACGCCCTGTGGTGCTGGCGCATGACCCAGCAGCCCGGCTGAGTGCATGTGGAGCAGGGAGACGTACAGCAGGGGAAGTGGAAGCTCTGCAGAGACCACACGCCTTGCAGTGCTGGTGTGTGACCCAGCAGCCCAGCAGAGTGTATGCTGACCAGAGAAGTGGGTCCCCAGAGAGGCCCAAGACCTGAGGCAACCACACACACAAGGTACTAGTGGCCAACTGAGCAGACACTGAAATAACCATACCAAACTGGAAACCCCAGCAACATCCTAGACAGACAATGTGTCAAAGGATTAGACTGTGACACCCCCTGCCACGATGACTAAACATCAAAGGAAAGATACCAGAAATAGGAAAAATCAAGAAAGTACACCACCAAAGGGTAATAACTCTCAAGCTCTAGATCCTATAGAACAAGAAGCCCTCGAAATGTCTGACAAGGCATTTCGAGTGATAATTCTAAGGAAACTGAATGAGATACAAGAAAACTCAGCTAGACAACATGATGAAACGAGGAAAAGTATACAGGACCTGAAAGAAGAAATGTACAAGGAAATCAATGCCCTGAAAAAGAATGTAGCAGAGCTTGCCAAGCTGAAGAATTCATTCAATGAAATAAAAAACACAACAGAGAGTTTAACCAGCAGGCTTGAAAAAGTAGAAGAGAGAACTTTGGACCTTGAAGATGGGCTGTTTGAAATAACACAGGCAGACCAAAAAAAAAAAAAAAAAAAGAATTAAAAGCATTGAAGAAAATCTGAGAGATATCAGATAACCTTAAGTGCTCAAATATCCGAGTCATGGGTATTCCAGAAGGGGAGGAGAAAGGAGATTGCATTGAAAACGTATTCAACAACATATTGGCAGAAAACTTCCCAGTTATTGGAAAAGACACAGATCTTCAGATTCAGGAAGCTCAAAAATCCCCAAATGTATTCAATCCAAAAAGGACTTCTCCAAGACATGTTATAGTCAAATTGGCAAAACTCAAAGACAAAGAGAGAATCTTAAAAGCTGCAAGAGAGAAGCGTCAAATAACCTATAAGGGAGCCCCAATCAGACTAACATCAGACTTTTGATCACAAACCCTAAAAGCCAGAAAGCAATGGGATGATATATTCAAAATACTAAAAGACAGAGATTGCCAGCCAAGAATACTCTACCCTGCAAGGCTATCCTTCTGAAATGAAAGGCAAATAATATATTTCTCAGACAAACAAAAACTGTGGGAGTTCAATACCACATGAACAGCCTTGCAAGAAATTCTCAAGGGAGTACTGGGTTTGGTTCCTGAAAAATAACTATCACTGCCATAAAAACCCAAGAAAAATCTAAACCCACTAGTATAATAAAAATGGCATTTATGAAGAGAAAACAAACAAACACACAAAATGCAATCTACATCCCAAGGAACCAACAAATACAGAAAACAAACAGTAAATCAGAAAGAAAGGAACAAAAGACACTTAAGACATCCAAATAATAATCAATAAAATGCTAGGATTAAATCAATACTTTTCAATAACAACTCAATGTAAAAGGCTTAAATTCCCCAATCAAAAGACATGACTGGCTGACTGGATTAAAAATTAGGACCCAACTATATGCTGCCTTCAAGAGACACACCTCATCCATAAAGACTCACATAGACTAAGAGTGAAAGGATGGAAAATAATTTACCATGCAAACAGAAATGAAAAATGAGCTGGAGTAGCTATTCTTATATCTGATAAAATAGATTTTAAACTAAAAACCATAAAAAGAGATAATGAGGGCCACTACATAATGATAAAAGGATT
>NW_007727532.1:105974-108210 GCF_000696425.1 Galeopterus variegatus
ACTCTATTAGACCTAAAGAAGGAAATAGACACTAATACCATAATATCTTTAGACCTAAAGAAGGAAATAGACACTAATACCATAATAGCAGGGGACCTGAACACCCCACTGTCAATGTTGGACAGATCATCTAGGCAAAGAATTAGCAGAGAAACCCAAGATCTAAACAATATACTAGACCAACAGGACTTGGCAGATATCTACAGAACATTCCATCCAACAACCTCAGAATAATCATTCTTCTCATCAGCACATGGATCATTCTCCAGGATAAATCACATGTTAAGTCACAAATCAAGTCTCAACAAATTCAAAAAAAGTGGAATTATCCCATGTAACTTTTCAGACCACAATGGATTAAAATTAGAAATCAATAACAAACGAAATTCTGGAAACTATACAAACACATGGAAATTAAACAGCATTCTACTTAATGACATATGGGTCCAAGACGAAATCAAACAGGAAATCAAAAAATTTATTGAAACTAATGAAAATAATGATACATCATACCAAAACCTGTGGGATACTGCAAAAGCAGTACCAAGGGAGAAGTTTATCACATTAAATGCTTACCTCAGAAGAATGGAAAGATGGCAAGTGAACAACCTAACAATTCACCTTAAAGAACTAGAAAAACAAGAACAATCCAAACCCAAAGTTAGCAGATGGAAAGAAATCATTAAGATCAGAGCAGAATTTAATGAAATTGAAACCCCAAAAACAATACAAAAGATCAATGAATCAAAAAGTTGTTTTTTTGCAAAGATAAATAAAATTGACCAACCATTAGCACAGCTAACTAAAAAAAGAAGAGAGAAGATCCAAATTACAAAAATTAGAAATGAAAGAGGTGGAGTCAAGCCTGTGGAGCACTCGGGAGAGTGCGGCACTGGGAGCGCAGCAGCACTCCCGCCGCGGGTTCGGATCCTATATAAGTATGACCAGTGCGCTCACAGCGCTCACTGGCTGAGCATGGTGTGGCCGGTCTCAAAAAGGACAAAAAAAAAAAAAAAAGAAATGAAAAAGGTGAAAATACCACTGATACATCTGAAATAAAGGAATCATTGGAGACTACTATAAACAACAGGAGGAAAAGGATAAATTTCTGGGCACACACAAGCTACCAAAACTGATCCAAGAAGATGTAGAAAATCTGAACAGACCAATAACAATAAAGGAGATTGTAGCTGTTATCAGAAGGCTCACAACAAAGAAAAACCCAGGACCAGATGGATTCACAGCAGATTTTTTTTTTTTTGCAGCTGGTAAGGGGAACGGAACCCTTGGCTTGGTGTCGCCCACACCACACTCAGCCAGTGAGCGTACCGGCCATCCCTATGTAGGATCCAAACCTGCAACAGGGGTGCCGCTGCGCACCCAGTGCCACACTCTCCCGAGTGAGATATGGGGTCTGCCCTCACAGCAGAATTTTACCAAACATTCAAAGAGGAATTGATACCAATTCTTTACATACTATTCCAAAAGATTGAAATAGATGCAAATCTCCCAAACTCATTTTATGAAGCAAACATCATCCTGATACCAAAACCAGGTAAACATACAACTAAAAAAGAAAACTACAGGCCGATATCCTTGATGAACATAGATGCAAAAATCCCCACTAAAATACTAGCTAACAGAATACAGCAACACATATGTAAAATTATACACCACGATCAAGTGGGTTCATGCCAGGAATGCAAGGTTGGTTCAATATACACAAATCAATAAATGTGATACACCATATTAATAAAATCAAACCCAAGGACCATATGATCATCTCTGTAGATTCTGAAAAAGCATTTGATAAAATTCAACATTCATTCATGACAAACACCCTCTATAAGTTAGGTATAGATGGAAAGTATCTCAACATAATTATAGCCATATGTGATAAACCCACTTCCAATATTATCCTGAATGGGGAGAAGCTGAAAGCTTTTCCTTTAAGAACAGGAACTAGACAAGGATGCCCACTCTCACCACTCCTATTCAACATAGTGTTGGAAGTACTAGCCAGAGCAATCAGGGAAGAGAAGGAAATAAAGTGCATCCAGATCGGAAAAGATGAAGTCAAACTGTCCCTGTTTGTAGATGACATGATCCTATATATCAAACAGCCTAAAGCCTCTACAAAAAAACTCTTGGAGTTGATAAATGATTTCAGCAAAGTGGCAGGATACAAAATCAACACCCCAAAATCAGTAGCATTTCTATTCTCCAATAGTGAACA
>NW_007727532.1:108295-109304 GCF_000696425.1 Galeopterus variegatus
ACAAGAAGATGGAAAGATATCCCATGCTCTTGGATTGGAAGAATCAACATTGTGAAAATGTCCATACTACCCAAGGTGATATACAAATTCAATGCAATAGCCATCAAAATTCCAATGACATTTTTCTCAGAAATGGAAAAAAACTATCCAGACATTTATATGGAATGACAAAAGGCCACGTATAGCCAAAGCAATGCTGAGCAAAACAAGTAAAGCTAGAGCCATAACACTACCTGACTTTAAACTATACTACAAAGCTATAGTAACCAAAACAGTGTGGTATTCGCATAAAACAGACACACTGATCAATGGAATAGAATAGAGAATCCAGAAATCAACCCACACACTTACAGGCATCTGATCTTTGACAAAGGCACCAAAGCTATACACTGGGAAAGAGATTCCCTCTTCACCAAATGGTGGTGGGATAACTGGATATCAATGTGCAGGAGAATGAAACTAGACCCATCCCTCTCACCATATACTAAAATCAAATCAAAATGGAATATAGAATTAAATATACACTCGGAAACACTAAAACTTCTTAAAGAAAACATAGGAGAAACACTTCAGGAAGTAGGACTGGACACAGACTTCATGAATACGACCCCAAAAGCATGGGCAACCAAAGGAAAAATAAACAAATGGGATTATATCAAACTTAAAAAGCTTCTGCACAGCAAAAGAAACAATTAACAGAGTTAAAAGACAACCAACAGAGTGGGAGAAAATATTTGCAAAATATACATCTGATGAAGGATTAATATCCAGAATATACAAGGAACTCAAACAACTTTATAAGAACAAAACAAGCAACTTGATTAAAAAATGGGCAAAAGAGCTAAGTAGGCATTTCTCAAAGGAAGATATATGAATGGCCAACAAGACAAAATGCTTGACATCACTCAGCATTCAGGAAATGCAAATCAAAACCATGTTGAGATACTATCTCACTCCAGTCAGGATGGCTAATATCCTAAAGACCGTGAATGATAAATGCTGGCAAGGT
>NW_007727532.1:109329-130054 GCF_000696425.1 Galeopterus variegatus
ACACTGAGATACCATCTCACCCCAGTTAGGACGGCTAAAATCCAAAAGATTCTGAACGATAAATGCTGGAGAGGTTGCGGAGGAAAAGGAAATCTCATACATTGTTGGTGGGACTGCAAAATGGTGCAGCCTCTATGGAAAATGGTATGGAGGTTCCTCAAACAATTGCAGATAGATCTACTATGCGACCCGCTATCCCACTGCTGAGAATATACCCAGAGGAATGGAAATCATCAAGTCAAAGGTATACCTTTCCCCAATGTTCATTGCAGCACTCTTTACAATAGCTAAGAGTTAGAACCAGCCTAAATGTCCATCATCAGATGAGTGGATACGGAAAATGTGGTATATCTACACAATGGAATACTACTCAGCTACAAAAAAGAATGAAATACTGCCATTTGCAACGACATGGATGGATGTGAGAGAATTATATTAAGTGAAACAAGTCAGGCACAGAAATAGAAATACCACATGTTCTCACTTACTTGTGGGAACTAAAAATAAATAAATAAATATACAAAAAACTGGGGGAGGGGGGAAGAAGGCACAACAATTACGAATCCTTGAAGTTGATACGACAAGCGAACAGAAAGGACATTGTTGAGAAGGGGAGGGGCGGAAGGAGGGAGGTTTCGGTAATTGGCCACAATAATCAACCACATTGTATATTGACAAAATAAAAAAATAAAAATAAATTTAAAGAAAGAAAGATGTAATAGGTTGCAAACAAGTCCAAAACCCAGCAGGGGAGGTGTTAAATCTCAGTACTAGTGAATCGTGTACCTTGACTCCATGTTCAATGTCCTCTGCACGCTGGTGTGGGGGTTGGGTCCCCAAGTCCGTAGGCAGCTCTGCTTCTATGGCTTTCCCGGTCTCAGCTGATGCTTTAGCTCTTACCGGCTGGTGTTCCACTCTGGCAGCTCCACAAGTCTGGGGTCTCTGTGGTGGTCCTGCTCTCACAGCTCCACAAGCCATGGTGCTGTTGGGGTTTCTCTGCTGTAACTCTGACCCCCACGTTTCCATTTGGCATTTCTCTAGCGAAGGCTATCTTCAGTGATTCTACTCCTGTGACAGATTTCTTTCTGGGCCCCCAGACTTTTCCATACATCCTTTGAAGTGGGGTGTAGGCTCCCAAGCCTTCCCATATTTGGCATTCTGTGAGCCAGCAGGACAAACACCACATGGACACTGCCAAGGCTTCTGGCTTGTATTTTCCAAGGCTGTGGGTCCAGCCACACCTGGGGCCAATTTAGTCACAGCTGGAGCAGCAAAATCAGCCAGGGTGCTGGTGTGGGGATCAGCATCCTGAGGTGGCCATGGGCAGCAAGTCCATGGAGGGTGCCCCAGGCCTGTTCCCCAAGACCATTTTGTCTCCCTAGGTCTTTGGGCCTGAAATGGAAGGGTTCATCCCAGAGCCTTCTGCAATGCCTTCAGGGCCTTTTTCTCCTTCTCCTGATAATCCCCCCCCTTTTTTTTGCATTAATCTTCTTAGCTCATGGTCACTGGGCTGCGCCTTTGCATGCTCTCTGCTTCTTTACCACATGTCCAGGCTGCAAATTTTCCAAATTTTTAGACTCTGCTTCCCTTTTAAATTCTGGCTTTACATTATGCCTTTGCTGTCATAACTCAGTATAGGCTACTGCAAGTAGCCATGCAGCTTCCTGAATGTTTTGCTGCTTATAAATTTCTTCTGCCAAATGCTCTGGTTCACAACTCTTAAGTTCCAGCTTCCACAAAATCCTAGGGCATGGACACAATTCAGCCAAGTTCCTTACCAATTCATAGCAAGGTTGATCTTTGCCCCAGTTTCCAAAACCTCCTTATTTCTATCTGAGACCTCCTTAGAATGGTCTTTACAGTCCATATTTCCATAAGCATTCTGGTCACCACCATTTAACCAGTCTCTAAAACACTCCACACTTTCCCTGGTTTTCTTGTCCTCTGAACTTTCACCAGTATCTAGGCTTTTTCTGGCCTGTTCCTCCAAATTTCTACAGCCTCTCCTCAACACTCAGTTCCAAAACTGCTTCCACATTTTCAAGTATTTGTTATAAGCAACACCCACTTCTCTGCTACCAATTTTCAGTATTAGTCTGTTTCTGTTGCTTGTAACAAAATACTCGGAACTGGGTGATTTATAAAGAAAACAAAATTTATTGCTTACAGTTTCTGAGGCTGCGAAGTCCAAAGTCTATCTGGTGGTGGCAACAGTGACCCAGGGGTCTCACATTGCAAGATGGTGGAAGCAGAGAGAGCAGAGTGAATAACCTCCTCATTCACTCCCTTTTTCAAGCCCTCAGAACCATGCCCATGACCACCATTATTAATCCATTCACTACTGCATTGTCCTATAATCTAATCACCTCTTCAAGGCTCCACCTTTCAATTGCCATAATAGGATTTCCCACCCTTTTAATAGTCACAGTGGGGGTCAACTTTCTAATACATAAAACTAGAGGAATACAATTCAAGCTTCAGTGAGTTTTGGGGGGACATAATTCAATCCACTACTCTGGCAAAACTCAAAGACAAGGAGATAATCTTAAAAATAGCAAGAGAAATCATCAAGTCACCTATAAGGGAGTCCCCATCAGACTAACAGCAGACTTCTCAATAGAAACTCTACAGGCCAGAAGAGAATGGGATGGTATATTCAAAATACTAAAAAGAAAAAAACTGCCAACTAAGGATACAATAACCTGCAAGGCTATACTTCAGAAATGAGAGAGAAATAGGACATTTCTAAGACAGAAAAAAACTGCACAAGTTCACCACCACACAACCAGCCCTACATGAAATCCTCAAGGGAATCCTGCATCTGGAATCTTAGAAATGATAAACACTACTATGAATACACAAGAAAGAACAAGACCCACTGGCAGTACAAAATGAAAATGAGAAAGAGAAAGAAAGTATATCTTACCACCTCAAAAAATTAACAAACACGGAAGACAGACAATAAAAGGGGAAAAAAGGAACAAAAGATATTTATGTATTTATTTTTTTGTTGACACATAATCAATTGCACATACCTGTGTGCAATATGTGATGCTAAAATCAGGATAATTAGTATATTTAACATTATACAGTATAATCATTTTTCATGGCCCTTTACCAATTCCTTCTTTAAACAAAGAATTTAAAACATCCAAACAAAAATCAATAAAATACCAGGAGTAAGACAATACCTCTCAGTAACAACTATGAATTTAAGTGGATTAAATATCCCACTCAAAAGATACAGACTGGCTGATTGTATTAAAAACCTAGGCCCAACTATATGTTGTCTACAAGAGATTCACCTTACCTGTAAAGACACACACACACTAAAAGTGAAGGGATGGAAAAAGATAAACCATACAAATGGAAACCAAAAACAAGCAGGGATAGCTATTCTTATATCAGATAAAATAGACTTTAATCCAAAAACCATAAAAAGAGACAAAGAAGGTCACTATAAAGGGATTTATCCATCAAGAAGACATAACAACCATAAATATGTATGCATCCAATACCAGAGTACCCAGATATATAAAGCAAAAAGCAAAAGAAAGACATAGATCCCAATATTATAACAGTTGGGGAACTGAACACTCCTCTCTCAGCATTGGACAGATAATCTAGGCAACAAATCAACAGAGAAACACAGAAGTTAAACTAAACTTTAGACCAATTAGACTTGGCAGATCTCTATAGACCATTTCATACAACAACTACAGAATATACATTCTTTTCATCAGCACATGGAACTTTCTCCAGGACAGACCACATGTTAGGTCATAAATCAAGTCTCAACAAATTTTAAAAACCTGAAATCATTTCAAGTATCTTTTCAGATCATAATGGACTAAACTAGAAATCAATAACAAGCAAAATTCTGGAAACTATACAAATATGTGGAAATTAAACAACATGCCCCTGAATGACCAATGGGCCCAAGAAGAAATTAAACAGAAAATCAATAAATTTCTTGAAATTAATGAAAAGAAAGATATCATACTCAAACCTTTGGGATACTATAAAAGCAGTGCTAAGAGGGAAGTATATTGTAATAAACAGTTACATAAAAAGAATAGAAAAATTTCAAATAAACAACCTAACACTACACATCAAATAAGTAGAAAAACAAGAGCTATCCAATCCCAAAATTAGTAGATAGAAAGAAATAAAGATCAGAGCAGAACTAAATGAAATAGAGACTCAAAAATTGATACAAAAATCAGTGAAACAAAAAGTTGTTTTTTTGAGAAAATCAACAAAATAGACAAACCATTAGTTAGGATAACTATAAAAAGAAGAGGAAGAGCCAAATAACAAAAATTAGAAAGGAAAATAAGACATTACAATCTATACCCCAGAAATAGAAAAAATCATTAGAGACTATTACAAACAACTATACACCAACAAATTTGAAATCCTGGAGTAAATGGATAAATTTCTGAACATGTACAAACTACCAAGACTGAACCAAGAAGAAATAGAAAACCTGAACAGACCAATAACAAGCAATGAGATTGAAGCATAATCTACAGTCTCCCAACAAAGAAAAGCCCAGGGCTAGATGGCTTTACTATTGAATTCTACCAAACCTTTAAAGAGGAATTAATATCAATTCTCTTCAAACTATTCCAAAAAATTGAAACAGAGGCAACTCTCACAAACTCATTCCATGAGGCCAGTATCACCCTGATACCAAAATCAGACAAAGATACAACAAAAAAAGAAAACTACAGGCCAATTTCTTTGACAAACATAGACACAAAAATCTTCAACAAAATATTAGCAAACAGAATATGGCAACACATCAGAAAATTATACACCATGATCAAGTGGGATTCAACATATGAAAGTCAATAAATGTGATACACCACATCAACAAAAGTAAGAACAAAAACCATATGGTTATCTCAATAGATGCAAAAAAAGCATTTGACTAAGTTCAGCATCCCTTTATGATAAAGACTTTCAGCAAATTAGGTATAGAAGGAAGATATCTCAACACAATAGAAGCCATATGGGGCAAACCCACTGTCAATATCATCCTGAATAGGGAAAAAGCTTTTCCCTTAAGAACAGGACCAAAAGAAGGATGCCCGCTCTCACCCCTTCTATTTAACATAGTATTGGAAATACTAGTCAGAGCAATCAGGCAAGAGAAAGAAATAAAGGACATCCAGATTGGAAAAGACAAAGTCAAATTTTCCCTATTTGCAGATGACATGATACTGTATATGAAAAAGCCTAAAAACTATGAAAAACTCTAAGAGTTGATAAATGATTTCAGTAAAGCTGCAGTATACAAAATCAACATGCGAAACCAGTAGTGTTTTTATATTCCATCAATGAACTAATAGAAAAATAAATCAAGAAAACTAGCCTATTTACAACAGTAACCCAAACAAAAACCAAACAACACCCCCCCCCCAAAAAAAAACCACCCCAGGAATAAATTTAACAGAGGAGGTGAAAGATCTCTACAAAATAACTCTATAAATCACTGTTGAAAGAAATTAAAGAAGACACAAAAAGATGGAAAGACATTCTATGCTCTTGGATTGGAAGAATTAACATTGTGGAAATGTCCATACTACCCACAGCAATCTACAAATTCAACACAATCGCCATTGAAATACCAATGAAATTCTTCACAGAAATAGAAGAAACAATCCTAATATTCATATGTAATAACAAAAGACCCCAAATTGCCAAAGCAATCCTGAGGAAAAAAAAATGAAGCTGGAGGAATAACACTCCCTGACTTCAAATTATACTACAAAGCTATAGTAACCAAAACAGCATGGTACTGTCAAAAAACAGACACTTGGACCAATGCAACAGAATAGAGAACCCAGAAATAAACCCACAGACTTACAACCAACTTTGACAAAGGCACCAAGAACATATATTGGGGAAAAGACTGCCTCTTCAATAAATGGTGCTGGGAAAATTGGACATCCATATGTAGAAGAATGAAACTAGACCCGTACCTCTTGCCATATACTAAAATCAACTCAAAATGGATTAATGACTTAAATATAAAATCTGAAACTATAAAACTTCTAAAATAAAACACGGGAAATACGTCAGGAAGTTGGACTGGGCAAAGACTTCATAAATAAGAACCCCAAATCACAGGCAACAAAAGAAAAAATAAACAAATGGGATTATATGGAACCAAAATGCTTCTGCACAGAAAAAGAAACAATTAACAGAGTGAAAAGAAGACTTACAGAATGGGAGAAAATATTTGCAAACTGTGCATCTGGCAAGAAATTAATATCCAGAATATACAAGGAACTCAAACAACTTAACAGTAATAAAACAGGAAACCTGATTTAAAAATGGGCAAAAGAGGTGAATAGGCATTTCTCAAAGGAAGACATACAAGTGGCCAACATACACTTGAAAAAATAGTCAACATCACTAAGTGTCAGGAAAATAAAAATCAACAACACATTGAAATATCATCTCACCAGTTAGACTGGCTATTATTTAAAAGACAAAGAATAACAAATGCTGGTGAGGATGCAGAGAAAGGGAAACCCTTCTGCACTGTTGGCGGGACTGTAATGAAGCCATTATGGAAAATATATGGAATTTCCTCAAACAACTACAGATAGAAGACTGCCATATGACCCAGCAATCCCACTGATGGGTATATACCCAAAGGAATGGAAATCATAATGTTGAAGAGATATCTGCACCCCCATGTTTACTGCAGCTCTATTTGCAATAGCCAAGAGTTGGAACCAACCTAAATGTCCATCAACAGATGATTGGATAAGGAAAATGTGCTATATCTACACAGTAGAATACCACTCTGCCATAAGAAAGAATGAAATTATATCATTCACAGCTACATGGGTGAATTTAGAGAAAATTATGTTTAATGAAATAAGCCAGGCACAGAAAGAGAAATACTGCATGTCCTCACTCATAAGTGGGAGCTAAAATAATAAACAAATAAATAAAAAAAGAAAGAAAGAAAGGTACAACAATCACAATAATTTGTTGAACTTTCGAAAGAAGAGAACAGAACTGGGGCCACCAGTGGTGGGGGAGGGGCAGGAGGATTAGCAAGAAATTGATAAAGGGCCACAAAAAATAATTACATTGTGTAATGCTGAATATACTAATTATCCTGATTTGAGTATCACATATTGCACAGAGGAACTGATATTCAATGTTGTACCCCACAGATATGTACAATTAATTGTTTCAATAAATTAAAAATAAATAAATAAATAATAAATGTCATTAAGCTAAAGAGGTATTTGCATATATTAATTTCTATGATCACCTCTGTATTTTCCCATTAATATTTCTACTCAGAATAACAGGAGAAGGCATAGGGGAAATTAACTTAGTAAGGCTCTGCATCTACACACACACACACACACACACACAGATGGGGGGGAGACAGAGACGGAAAGAGAGAAATTTTCTCATTCCTCTTTATCCTAAAGCAATGACATAGATCATCATCATAGTTATAAAGCAACCAGTGGCAAATGAGTTTAAATCTACATTGTCTACCTTTCTTCCTTCTTTTAGTGCTGAACATTTTAACCTGCTAACTCCAGTTCATTTTCTGGTTCTGTAACCTAAGCCTTCATTGTCTCCTGTTGGGTGTATCATAAGCACCTTTCTGGCTGTTTCTTTTCTAAGTCTATCCTGCCAGACTACATTTTTTGCAATGCTACTTTCCCTATGTTGCTCCTAAACTCAGACCTTTATATTGTCCTGTTCTCTAGCCCCATCAGGTTCAGTTTCTGTCTGGCCCTGAAGTCTGTACATCTTCTACCCACTTTCTTCCCAATAGGCTGGTGTCCTCATTTACCCATAAACACCCTGTATTCACACCTGCCCCTGTGCACTTTGTTCATGCAGTTCCCCTCGTCTTTCCTCACATGCCACCTCCTCTACAAAGCCTTCACTGAGGTCTCTAGCTTCATCACTCTCCGTTTACTGTGAATTTCTCTTATGCTCCAGTCAGCCTTTGTAACTTCTTATATTGTTTGCTATTATTGAATGTGTACATCCTGTCTCTCCAGCTGGAATAGTGGCTGTGTGAATGTAGGGACTATATCTCGTATTCTTCTATCCCCTGCAATGGTAAGCACATACTATGGTTTGAATGTGTCCTCCAAAGTTCATGTGTTGGAAACTTGATACCCAGTGCAACAGTGTTGACAGGTGGGAACTTTCAGAGGTGATTTAGGTCATGAGGGCAGAACCCTCATGGATTAATGCTGTTATTTCGGGAATGGGTTAGTTATCAAGGGAGTGGGTTCCTGATAAAAGGATGTTCGGGCTCCCCTCCATCTCTCTGTCTCTGACTCTGTCTCTGTGTCTCTCTGTTTCTCTCTCTCTCATGCTCTCTTGCCCTTATGCCTTCTGCCATGGAACAACACAGCAAGCAGGCCCTTGCCAGATGCGGGCTCCTTGACCTTGGACTTCTCAGCCCTCAGAACTATAGGAAATAAATCTGTTTCTTATAAATTACCCAGTCTCAGGTATTCTGTTGTAGAAAGACAAAGTGAAGTAAGACCACATATCAATGCTTTTCTGGACTATTTTAGCATTATTTTTTCACTCACTGATTAGCATGAATATCAATTTGAACTAAAAAAGATATTCTTTACCTTTAGATTTGCCTTTCTATTTCAGCTGTTTGCATTGGTACCTTCGTTCTCCTGGAAGAGGAAAGGACTTCTATGGAAAGACCACTATGGCAACTCTACCCCAGCTTCTTGATTCTCTCCACAGGTCTGAAGCTGGATGAGAAGACAATATTCTCTAATTCTAGGACAGAAATGAGCTGGAAAATAAAAGACAGATGGCTGGAGAGTAAGTATTCTCATCAGGAAAAGGCGAACTACTGGCACTTGTTTAACCCTTGGTTGCCATGGCAAAGATAAAAACCACTCGCTTCAAAGGAGCTGCAGTGGCTGCTGTTTCTCAGCCTTCAACAAAGTGAAGGGAGAAACTTAATCGGGAAAACAATTTTTAAAATTATCATTCTTAAAGTGCACATAGGAAATAGCTGAGGAGAAAAGTATGCAAGGAAATGCACTACTACTTACCTTGTTCTATCATTGTCTGCACTCTCAGCTCCCCGTTGAGCTATTAAGAATCACCCTCCAGGTGGCTCCCAGTATCTCCCTATGGAGCTTGAGAAAGAGTGGTGTTTAGTTCCACACACTTGGCCCCATACACATATATACACAATGAGTCTCCTTGGCGCTGTCTTTTCCTGTCTTTGTTCATAAAAATCCCAGCCTGATGTCCTCAGTGATTTAATCTGCTCTGTCCATCTCATGGAAGGACTGACCTTTGGGCTCCATTCTTGCTGGTAAGAAAGTTTAGTTGTTTGATGGCATAACAGGTGTACCTGGGGGACCATGAATCACCTGTGGTTTTCAGTAATCATTACAACAAATTTTCAATGGCATTAAATTCAGTTTTTGCATATGTAGAGTTTCACCCTGTGAAGAAAAAAGCCTCTAAATACAATGCTTTCAAATGAAAGTAGTGATTAGTATTTGACTGTCATCTACTTTGTTTTGTTCTGTGGATTACTTCAGCTAGAATTTCTGGTGCTGCAGAAAACCAGTTGAGAAAATAACAATCCTTTATGAGCAATTTCAGGTTTTCTAACCCTTTTGCAATCTTCTGCTTTAATTTGTTTTCCATTAGTACATGCTCAAGTGTAGTGAAAAGAAAGAGCACTGAGCTGGGAGTGGGATATTGAGAATGTTCCAGCTCTGCCATTTTCTCATTCTGACCGTGGGAAGGTCATTTTTCTTCTCTGTGCCTCAGTTTTCTCATCTGTAAAAAGAGGGTCTTGGACTGGATGGTCTCGAAAGGCCCCTCCAGCTCTGATGTTTCACCATTGCAATCAAATTGCTATATATAATATATAAATATACATATATATATATATTTTTTTTAACAAAAAATGGAATTTGTAACACTGTCATTAGCCAGGCTTTTTCCTTCTTTCTTCCAATAAGTCTCAGAGGTGGGATTTCAAAATTAGAATTTCCTTCAGGCTGCAGCCATAATGAAAGAACCATCACAGGGGTACTGTTAAAGTTAATATTCTTATTTGTAGATATCTCGAGAAGCAAATAACATTTGAAGATCTTTTTGCTGTTTCTCTCTGGGTTCTTTATCCAGAGGTGTTTATATAATGTGTCTTAATGGTAAGAAAAGTGGAAGTGTAATGAGCGAAGGAAAGCAAAGCCTTTACTTTCCTTTTATCTTTGTCTCTGCCTGTCTTTGTGATTGTTTCTCAGCTAAAGCATCTGTGTTTTACTGCTTAGGGAGATCAGCATATATATGGGCACAAATTCACTACTAATAGGGGCTGCTAAATAGCGTTCAGTCTCCTGTCAGGACTGTCACAGTTCTTTTTTCTTTTTTTTTTTTTGCATACCTGTATGTTCCATCAGGTTTAACAGCTGATAATCAAGCTAATTAAGAAGTTCTCTAAGTATTTCAGAGTGAGCTAATTTTCTAAGGCAAGGCTTGGGCACAGAATCTGGTGAAAGGGAATCTAGAGATAGATCAGATAAGAACCAGGGACTTTATTCCCAGAACTCTGAGAGAAGGGAGAGAGTTGGACAGTAAATAGGATGCCTTAAATGATGGGCTGTGAGTTTAATATGGCAAAAATAACTGATGATGTCATATACTCCTGTAAAGTCCTTAATATACTGTCATGTGCATACAAGCAGCTCTAGAATGGCGAGAGGTTTTAATTTTAATTAATTCATTTACTCATTCACTTTTGCAGGTCACACTCTGGGTTCTACCGTTCTTCATGCAGATCAAAAACAACCCTTAAAATGGTTTTCCTTCTACATTTCTGTCTGATTTCAGACCCCTGATTTCCCATAGCTGTTCCCTTGAGCCCCAACAGAACAGGTCTTGGCTGGGGGAAGGGGAAAATAGCAAAAGAAAAACTGCTTGGCCAAGCAGGATGGGCTGAATTCGTTGGAGTAACAATAAAGTACAGTTAACAATAAGATAATAAAGTTAGTTAAACATACATACTTTCCTTAGGTTAAAACTTGATTTGAAGGTCAAGGTGTTTGTTCCTTAATTGAATGCCTTTTGGCTGAAAATAACATCTGTAATGCCAAACTCGAGTTGTTTCTGCAGACCACCTGTGACTACAAGCCTGCTTTGAAGTGTGTACACCCTGGACCCTCAGGCACAATGGAAAATAACAGTCGAGATGCCAGGAATAGTTGTGCTGAGTTTACCCCGAACCAATCAGCTTCCCACATGATTCCATGGACCCCCTCTCGTGATTTTGCTCTATAAATGCTTGTGATTTTAAGGTATCTGGGAGTCCAAGGTCTTAAAATTCCTTTGGCTGCCATGGGCTCCTTTGACTGGCCATTCAAATAAATGCTGATCTTTATCACTGCAAACGTTGGCATGAGGAAATCTTTAGTCATTTTGGCATGGTGGACAGCAAACCCCATCTTGGTTTGGTAACAGTATCTTTTTGCAATTTCCTACTCACCTCTCCAATTTTTTCATATTGGGATGCCCCAAGGCTTAGTTCTTGAATTTCTTTTCTTCCCCAGCTACACCCACTCCCTTTGTGATTTTACTGAGTATTATGTCTTTAAATATCATCTATATGCTAACAACTCCCAAACTTATATCTTTAGCATGGACCTCTCCTTTGAACTCCAGACTTACATATCTAACTTCCTACTTGACATTTGCACTCGGATTTGTAATAGATGTCTCAAGCTAAACATGTAAAAACCTGAATTCCCTCTCAAAGCTGTTTATCCTATAGTCTTCCCCATCTCAGGTAATGGCTTGCCATCCTTCCAGTTGCTCAGGCTGAGCACCTTGAAGTTGTCCTTGACTCCTCTCTTTCTCTTACACCTCACAACCAATCCATCAGGAAATCCTGTTGGCTTCACCTTCAAAATATATCCTGCATTTGACAACTTTTGGTGTCTACTACTATTGCCCTGAAGCTATCATCGTCTCTCTCTTGGATTATTGCAACAGCCTCCTCACTGGTGTTCCTGCCTCTCCCTCTTCCCCAACAGAGTATTCTCATGTTACGCCTCTGCTCAAAAACTCCAAATGCTCCACATTGAATACAAGCCGAAGTTCTTCAGGATCTATTCCTATAGATCTATCCCAACACAATCTGCCTTTTCCCCTCCAGTTAACTCTCTGACTTTATCTCTTAATAATATCCCCCTCACGCACTCTGTTCCAGGAACTCTGGCCTCCTTTATGTTTCTCAACCACACCAGGAACATTCCTTTCTCAGAGTTCTGTATTTGCTCTTCCCACTGCAGCAATGTCCTTCCTCTATCAGCATTGCTCATTCTCTCTTCTTCTTTATTCTGTTCCTTGCTTCAGTTTTTACATAGCATTTATCACAATCTAACATTTTTTGTATATATATATGTGTGTGTACACACACACACACACACACACACATATATCCCCCCAAGTTCATATGTTGGAACCTAAGACCCAGTGTTTTAGTATTAAGAGGTGTGGTCCTCAGGAGGTGATTAAGTCATGAAGACTCCACCTCTTGATGTATTAGTACCTTTATAAAAGGGCTTAAGGGAACTAGGTAGGCCCTTTTGCCCTTCCGTTGCCCTTCTGTCTTCTGCCATGTGAGGACACAGCATTTGTTTTCTTTGGATAAGGCAGCAACATGGCACCATCTTGAAAGCAGAGACCAGGCCGGGGCCTTGATCTTGGACTTCCAGCCTCCAGAACTGTGAGAAATAAATTTCTGTTGTTTATAAGTTACCAGTCTCAGGTGTTTTGTTATAGCAGCAGAAACAGACTGAGACACAAATGTACGTATATATACACATACATACTTACATACACTCACACAAGTGTGTGTGTGTTTATTTATTGTTTGTCTCCCTCCACTACTATGCTAAATCCATAAGAAAAGTGGAAGCAGAAAAGCAATTTTTGTTCTGTTTTGTTCACTGCTGTATTCCTAGTAGGCACATAGAACATGCTCAATTTGTTGAGTGAATAAGTCAATGAAGACATTATCCAAGCCTGTCTGGGAGCCAGGTCTAAATGAGACCATACACCCAATCTAGAAGCTCCTAAATTTAGTATCTGCTTAGATCAAGTGATGGAATTATAAAAATAATGCTTTTGTTAGCTGACATAATAAATATGAAAAATATATTAAACTTGGAAGAACTTGAAATAAAAGCACTCAGTGTCAATCCAGGTGGGTGGCTTTGTACTAAGAAGGTGTAAAGTGATGGCTTACTCTGATGATTAATTTTATGTGCCAACTTGACTGGGCCATATAGTAACCAGATATTTGGCTAAACATTATTTCTGAGTGTGTCTATGAGGGTGTTTCTGGATGAGACTGGCATTTAAATTGGTAGACTGAGTAAAGTAGATCGCCCTCCCCAGTGCAGGCAGGCAATATCCAATCTGTTGAGGGCCTGAATAGAACAAAAAGGTGGAGGGAGGGCAAATTAGCTCTCTCTCTGCCTGACTGCTTGAGATGGGTCATTGGTCTTCCTTTGCCCTCAGACTAGAATTTACACCATAGGTTCTCTTGACTCTCAGGCCTTCAGACTCAGATTGAAACCATACCACTGGCTTTCCTGGGTCTTTAACTTACCAACTGCAGATCATGAGACTTCTCAGCTTCCATAATCATGTGAACCATATGTATATGGTACTTCAAAAAGTTTATGGAACAATGCAATTAAAAGACAATATTAATCTTTCCATGAATTTTTGAAGACAGTGTGTGTGTGTGTGTGTGTGTGTGTGTGTGTACAAGTATCTCCTATTGGTTCTGTTTCTCTGGAGGACCCAAATACACTTTATTTTTGTAACGGATGTGTAATCTCTTATTCTCCCCACCCTCCTCAATATTCTTTCATAACCAATGAGAAAAGTTATGGAAGAAATTAACAAGTGTGGGAGGCTAGGTCTGCAACTCTTGGTAGTAGCTGTTATTATTATTGTTATTATTATTAATATATTTTCATTCTTATTTATGAGAAGAATGACACAGCATCCACTGGCAAACAAGTTAAATTTATATTGTCTGATATTTCTCCTTTCTTTTAGCTCTGTTGTACTTTATATTGGCAATCACCTTCTCATTTTTGAAACATTCTTTTGCTCTTTTCTTTTAGGACACTGAGTTATCCTGGATAACTATAACTGAGTTATACTTCTAGGACCACTTCTCCACTTACTTTTTTGTAGAATGTCTCTCAAATCTGTCTCTCCTGCTCCAGTCTTATTTTCATCACTGTGATCCAAGCCCTGATTATCTTGTGCCTGACAAACTTCAATAGCCTTCTGCTTGACTCCTTGGATTCCAGCTGCTTTTTCTCTATGATGTATCTTGACATTCTAATTATCCTGCATCTTGACAAATGTCTTACTTTATTCGATTTGCTATAACAAAATACCATGGACTAAGTGAACAACAGAAATTTATTTCTAACAGTTCTGGAGGCTGTGAAGTCCAAGATCAAGGTGCTGGAAAATTTGGTGTCTGGTGAGGGCCCAAGTTCTGGTTAATAGATAGTGCCTTCTAGTTGTGTCCTCGCATGGCAGAAGGGGCTAGGTAGCTCACTGTGGTCTCTTTTATAACGGCACTAATCCCAATCATGAGCACTCTGCCCTCATGACCTAATCACCTTCCAAAAGCCTCAGCTTCTAATACCATCGCCTTGGGGGTTAGGATTTCAACATATGGATTTTGAGGGTACACAAACATTCAGATCATAGAAGCAATACTGTGGTTTTAGAATTTGTGGTCTTAAGCAAGTAGCAGAGACTGCTTAAGATGGGGAGATCAGGAAAGGAGGACAGAATATTATTCATCAGCCTTCAGACTCAACTAGTCTAAAGACAACTGCCAGTCCTCAGGCAGGCAAACTTGTTGAAATGTTTCGGGTGGGAATAGGTGTGGGAGTCTAGGACCCAGGTTATGACTTACCAAGGGCTGGGACCAGAGAAACCAAACGCACCAGCATGCAGGCCTCCTGGAAACCATCTATAATGAAGAAGTTCATTGTTCCTAGCACTTGGGCTATAATTTTTATCAAGGGTCTGGACCAGAGAGAAGCCTCTGCCTGTTAGCAGAATATCCATGGAAAATCCTCATACTTCCCCTGTGCTCACCTTTCTTTGATAGTAGCACTGGGAGGGATATGGAGAGAGGAGGGGGTGGCAACGATTGTTTTGTTTGGCACTTCTCTTCTCAGTCTTCTTCTGCCTCTCCTCCTCCACCCCTTCCCAGCCACCTTTTTTCCAAGATACTGCTTTGCATCCCAATCCACTTATTTGGTTCCCCTAGAAGTGTCCTTTTTCTTCCATGACAGTAGCGCCTTGGCCACTTGGTCTGGGCACGTGAATCGGGTTAGTCACTGAGTTCCTTCCTCCGAGTTTCTGTATTTGAGATCAGAGAGTAGTTCAGTGATCTCCCTCTGCGTAGAGGGCTTGGTTAAACTCTGAAGTTCTGGAGTTACTGGCGAGAGTAGTAACAGGAAAGAATGAAGTCATGATGCAGGTAAGAATAGTAACAAGAGTCATGCAGAGGCCTAGCTTATTCTGTGGCTTCAGTCTAGTTGTTTCTAAGGCCCAAGAAGATTCCTGGTTTTTATTTATTTATTTATTTATAATTTATTTTTTATTTTATCAATATACAGTATAGTTGATTTTCGTGTCCCTTTACCGATTCCTCCCTCCCCCCCACCCATAAACATCATATCTGTTCACACTATTTACAATAGCCAAGAGTTGGAACCAGCCCAAATGTCCATCATCAGTTGAGTGGATACAGATTCCTGGTTTTTGATTTTCTGAGATAGTAACAACAGTAGCTCACATTTACATCATGCTGCAAGCCCTTTAAATAACTTGTTAAAGCTTCATAATAACCCCATGAGAAAGATAATGTTATCATCCTCATTTTACAAATGAAGAAACTGAGGCACATGGAGGTTGAGTAAGTTGCCCAAGGTAACAGAGTCAGGACTTGTACCCTTGCAGTAAGGTTCCGTGCTCTTCACATAATGCTGCTGATCTCTGTAGCAATTCACTAAATTCCCCTTGTCTAAGCCAGTTCAACAGCCCTACCACTATGCCTAGGCAAGAGAAAGGGTCCTAATGGACCTTTCGTATTCCCAAGTTTAAAAGATTAGTTCTCTCTGGATCTTTCTTTCTCGCTGCCTCCTTTCTCTGCCTTTTCCCTTGCCATTTTTTCCTTCTTATATTTCTTCCTCCCTTCTCTCTAGCTCACTTCCTTTCTTTTTAAAATTCATTTGTTGATCATTTCCTCTATCTTCTTGATTATTCACAACGACTTTCAATAATATTGTCCTTTTTCCACATTAAAAAACGTTCTCTTAACTTCATTTTTCCCTTCAGCTTCAGCCCCATTACTCTGCTCTTCCATACAACAAAACTCCCAAGGGTTTATGTATATTCAGTTTCCAATTCTTCTCCTTTCATACTGTCCTAAATCCACTCATCAGGCTTGTGCCTCCACCACTCTACTGCAGCTGCAAGTTAATGAACGACCTCTACATTGCTAAATCCAGAGGTCATTTCTCAGTTCTCACATTAATTGGCCCTTCAGCAGCATCTGAAGCATTCACCCCTTCCTTGTTCGAACACTTTCTTCACTTGGCTTCTAGGATGCTGTGCTCTCTTGGTTTTCAATGGCTGCTCCTTTTCAGTGTCACTTGATGGTTTTTCTTATATGTCTGACCTTTTAATCTTGGAATTCTCCAGGTTCAGTCCTTGGACCTTGGTCATCCTCTTAGTGATCTCATTTAGTCTCATGACTTTAAATATCATCTAAATGCCAATGATTCTCAATTGTATATTTGCAGCTTGAGCCTCTTTTCTAACCTTCAGATTCCTTTATCTAACTGCCTACTTGATATTTCCACCCAAAAGAGAGATTAGGTCTTAAATTTAACACATCTAAACCTGGTCTTTTCAAATCTGCTCCTTATGTAGTCTTCTCCAATTAGTAAATTTGAGTTATTCAGGCCAACAAGCTTCATTCTTCATTCCACTCTTTCTCTTATATCCTGTATTCAATTCACTCACATCTTTAAAATACACCTAGAATCTTACCATTTCTTGTTACTTCCAATGCTATCAGCATGGTCCAAAGTCACCTTTGTCTCTCTCTTACCTGGATTACTGCAATAGCCTCCAGTTGGTTTCCCTATTTCCTCCCTTACCATTTACAATCTTCTGTTCACTTGGTATCCAGAGTGATTCTTGAAAATGCTAGGTATATCATGCTTCTTCTCTGCTCAAAACCCTACAATAGCTGCGGTTTTCACTGAGAATAAACCCCAATGTCCTTACGGTGCCTACATGGCCCTGCAGGATCTGGGCGCCTGCTACCTTTCTGACCACATCTTCTGCTACTCTCCGCTTTTCTCTCTGTACTCCATGCATATTGTGCTCCTTGCTGTTCCTTGAATACATTAGATGAGCTCCTGCTTCAGGGCCTTTGCACTTGCATTTCCTGCTGCCTGGAATACTTCTCTTTCAGATATATACACAGTTCATTCCCTTAGCTTTTATTTATTTATTTATTTTTTCCTTTTTGTCTTTTTCCGTGTCCGGCAACGGATAGCAACCCCCAGTGTCGCCCCCGCACCGGACCGGGACCGGCAATGGGATCGCAACCCTCGGTGTTGCTCCCGCGCCTCGCTCAGCCAGTGAGCGGGAACCGGTCTGTATGTGGGATCCGAACCCTCAGCGGGAGCGCCGCCGCGCTTCCCAAGCGGCGCACCACAGCAGTGCGCCACCGGGCCGGCCCCCATTCCCTTAGCTTTTAAAAACCTTTGTTCAAATGATATTTTCTCAGGTGTTCAAATATCACCCGATTTAAAATTTAACACTGCCCACCAATATTTCCTATCCTCTTTCCCTTCTTTATCTTTTTCCTTAGCACTTAATGCCTTCTCATATACCATATAGTTTACTTACTTTGTTGTTAATCTACCCGTGCTATGGACTGAAATTGTGTCCCCCACCAAATTCCTATGTTGAAGACCTAACCCCCAATGTGATGGTATTTGAAGATGGGGCCTTTGGGACACAATTAGGTTTAGATTAGGTCACGAGGGTAGCAACCTCATGATGAAATTACTGCCCTCATAAAGAGAGATATCAGAGAGCTTTCCTTCTCTCTCCCTCCCACTCTCTCTTTCTCCTGTCTCTTTCTCCTTCTGTGTCATGTGAGGACACAGTGAAAAGGTAGCTGTCTATAAGCCAGGAAGAGAGCCCTCACCAGGGAACTATATCTGCCAGCAACTTGATCTTGGACTTCTCAGCCTCCAGAACTGTGAGAAATAAATTCCTGTTGTTTAAGTCACCCAGTTTATGGTATTTTGTAATGGCAGCTCTAACAGACTAAACAATCCCCTCACTAGAACGTAAGCTCAAGGACAAAGAGTTTTGACTGACTGCTTACTGTTGTGGCATCAATCCCTAGAACAGTTGTCTAGCATGTTGTGGGTATGCCATAAATATTTGCTAAGTGAATGCATGAATGAATGCACCACATGTGGTCCTTGCAGAGAGGATAACGTACATAAGCATACTAAAGGAAGAAAGTGGTTAAGTACCATGGTGGAGGTACAAATAAAAGATTTGGGGGGCTAAGAAAAGGGAGAGGTCAAACAGATAGGGCAGAAGGAGTGGGAGAATCAAGGAAGGCTTAATGGGGGAGGTAGCACTTGAGCTGGGCCTTGAAGAAAGGGGAGGATTTAGACTTGTGGATGTATGGGGAGGTATGGGGAATTCAGTCAGGCTGAAGTAAGGTATGTGAAGGGTAGTAGAAATGGGAAATAAGATTAGAATAAAGCCTGGGGCCAAAGCATGAAGGGCCCTGAATGCCAGGTCCAGAGCAGATATGAAGGTTATAGAATTGGCAGTAAAAATTTGAGTCATCAATGAATGATTTTCTCTGATGTTTTGGTTCTTTACTCAATTGTGTGTTACTTAACTCTAAGTTCTTTGGGGACTTAATGATGTGGTTTCTAACATACCACAGATAAGAAGCAAACAAGAAGGGAGGAGAGATCGAATATGAAAAGAGATACACCTCCGGGCCGGGGAGAGAAGAGCTGGATGGCAGCTTGGCCTGAAGGATGAAGTGGAAACCCTAAATTATAGGCTTAGAACCTCTGTTACTGTACAATCCAGTAACTAATGTTCCTAATGGCAATACGAAGTCACAACAGAAAGGTCAGGATAGGTCTGGAACAACACAGGAAAGGATATAAGCACCTTAGAAATGTTTTTATTTAAAATAATTAAAATAAAACGATTGGTACTGAACGAGGCATGTTTTAGTGACCTAATAAACTCACTTAAATACCCAGGTGTCTTCTCCTGCTGAATAAAAAGCATGACTGTGGTGTTGGCTTTACCAAGTGCTGCATGCACTGCTGTGTGTGTGTATGCGGGTGGCAGGGGTGGGTGTGAGAGACATCAAGAGAACGAGAGAGCGCACGTGTGCGAGACTGTATCATGTGAAAAACATTGAATTCAGCATTCCGGGTTGCTCTCTTCCAGACTACATAGTTTGGGTTTAGGGGGGTAGAACATTGTTTCATTAATGTATTAAAACTCACCCACACCCTTGACTCTTTGAGCAACTCTTCAACCTCCTCGAGGACAAGCACCATGTCAGATTCTTCTTTGCATTGCCAGTTGGCTGGCAGGATGTCTTGGACAGAGTAAGCACTTGGACGTGTGAATTGAAATGCTCAGTTTCATGTCTTGAGGCCCAGCCTCATAAAATATACTGTTTTACTGGTGTGGGCACAAAACATATTCTTTTTAAAGGGGATAAGATAATGCCTTATGCTTTGTTTCTATTTTCTTTTACTGTGTTTAGAATTTGTTGGCTTTTTATGATTCTAACCACACAGCAGGCAGATGTCTACAGGGACTTCTCTCCAACAACTCCCAGATCCCTTTCCTGTGCCAGAACTGATGATTTGGAGACTAACATCTTGTGAATAGCATTTGGCTCATTTTCTCCTAAATGAGAAATATACTTTATACTTGCTCACATTGAAGCTCATCTGTCACTTTTTCACGCAGAAATACAGGCTTAAGGGAGCCTCCCGCCATTTATGCATTGCCTTAGAATTTCAAAGTGCGTGATGAATCACTATCTCAATCATTTATAAATTTTATAGTTTGAAATATATTTTATTTAATAAACACTTATGTAGAGATTACCATGTGATTGGCACTCTTCTAAGTAACATATATATATATATACATATATATATATATATTTTTTTAAATGTTTTATTTTATTTTTATTTTGTCAATATACAGTGTGGTTGATTATTGAGGCACATAACCAAGACCTCCCTCCGTCTTCCCTCTCCCCCTCCCTCCCAACAATGTCCTTTCTGTTTGCCAGTCGTATCAACTTCAAGGAATTGTAATTGTAATGTCTTTTTCCCCTCCCCCCCGTTTTTTTTTTTGTGTGTATTTATTTATTTATTTATTTTTTAGCTCCCACGAATAAGTGAGAACATGTGGTATTTCTCTTTCTGTGCCTGACTTGTTTCACTTAATATAATTCTCTCTAAGTCCATCCATGTTGTTGTGAATGGTAGTATTTGATTCTTTTATAAAGCAGAGTACTGTTCCA
>NW_007727532.1:130923-131641 GCF_000696425.1 Galeopterus variegatus
TACCACATTTTCCATATCCACTCATCTGATGATGGACATTTGGGCTGGTTCCAACTCTTAGCTATTAAAGAGTAAAGAGTGATGCAATGGACATTGGGGAACAGGTATACCTTCGACATGATGATTTCCATTCCTCTGGGTATATTCCCAGCAGTGGGATAGCTGGGTCATATGGTAGATCTATCTGCAACTGTTTGAGAAACCTCCATACCATTTTCCATAGGGGCTGCACCATTTTGCAGTCCCTCCAGCAATGTATGAGAGTTCTTTTTTCTCCACAACCTCGCCAGCATTTATCGTTCACGGTCTTTTGTATATTAGCCATCCTAACTGGGTGAGGGTATCTCAGTGTGGTTTTGATTTGCATTTCCCGAATGCTGAGTGATGTTGAGCATTTTTTCAGAAGTTTTATTGTTTCAGGGTGTATATTTAATTCTTTAATCTATTTTGAGTTGACTTTAGTGTATGGTGAAAGGTATGTGTCTAGTTTCATTCTCCTGCATATTGATATCCAGTTCTCCCAGCACCATTTGCTGAAGAGGCAGTCTCTTCCCCAGTGTATAGGCTTGGTGCCTTTGTCAAAGATCAGATGGCTGTAGACGTTTGGGTTGATTTCTGCATTCTCTATTCTATTCCATTGAATATTCTATTCTATTCCATTGGCAGTGGGTTTATCATATATGGCTTTAATTATGTTGAGATACTTTCCATCTATACC
>NW_007727532.1:132158-133028 GCF_000696425.1 Galeopterus variegatus
GTTTCAATCTTTTGGAATAGTTTGTAAAGAATTGGTATCAATTCCTCTTTGAATGTTTGGTTAAATTCTGCTGTGAATCCATCTGGTTCTGGGCTTTTCTTTGTTGGGAGCCTTCTGATAGCAGCTTCAATCAATCTCCTTTATTGTTATTGGTCTGTTCAGATTTTCTACATCATCATGGCTCAGTTTTGGGAGTTGTGTGTGTCCAGAAATTTATCCATTTCCTCCAGATTTTCAAACTTGTTGGCGTATAGTTGATTATAGTAGTCTCGAATGATTCCTTGTATTTCAGATGAATCAGTTGTAATATCACCTTTTTCATTTCTGATTTTTGTTATTTGGATCTTCACTCTTCTTTTTTTAGTTAGCCGGGCTAATGGTTTGTTAATTTTATTTATCTTTGCAAAAACCAACTTTTTGATTCATTGATCTTTTGTATTGTTTTTTGGGTTTCAATTTCATTAAGTTCTGCTCTGATCTTGATAATTTCTTTCCGTCTGCTAACTTTAGGTTTGGATTGTTCTTGTTTTTCTAGTTCTTTAAGGTGAAGTGTTAGGTTGTTCACTTGCCATCTTTCCATTCTTCTGAAGTGAGTATTTAATGAGATAAAATTCCCCCTTAGTACTGCTTTTGCAGTATCCCACAGGTTTTGGTATGATGTACAATTATTTTCATTAGTTTCAATAAATTTTTTTATTTTCTGTTTGATTTCATCTTGGACCCATATGTCATTAAGTAGAATGCTGTTTAATTTCCATGTGTTTGTATAGTTTCCAGAATTTCGTTTGTTATTGATTTCTAATTTTAATCCATTGTGGTCTGAGAAAATACATGGGATAATTCCAATTTTTTTGAATTTGTTGAGACTTG